>NC_044205.1:0-300000 GCF_900880675.1 Sparus aurata | reverse complement strand
CAGGGGGAGATTCAAGCAATGTGTCCTGTGATACTGATTCTGCCATAAACACCCCGGCTGATGCAGACGTGTCTGATGCTCAGAGCACAGTGAACAGGGACAGTGAAGAGTGCACCAGAGGAGGGAGACTGGCCATTCCCGGAGTTCAGGCTCGAAAAAGAAAGGCTAAATCATGTCGATCTGATGATGATTTTCATACACACATGGCTGACAGTAGAAGGATGCTGGAGGATATACACAGAGCTGAACAGAGCCAGATGGCTCAAGAAGCTGCTGCTTTTGAGAGGATACTTCAGGCACAACAGGAGGCTGAGGAGAGAAGATTCAGGTCTATGCAGGCACAGCAACAGGCCACCAACCAGATTTTTCTGCAAATAATGGGCACTCTTGCAAGTGCTTTGCATCCCTGTCAACCTCATTCCTCAACAATACCACCCTGGACCACAACACCCCCATCAACATCAACACCTAGTGCCTGGTCCATGCCACAGCTGTATCAGCCAACACAGCCTACTGTCCTGCCACCTGTGCTCGCTCCACATCAGCACCAGGCACAATCTCCATCCTCCCAAAATGAGCATCCCAATACCTCATCCATTCTACATGAGATAAATAGTAAGCAGGACTACTATCATCTGTAGAAGGTTGTTACACTTTTTTTCAAATTAGGAAAGGCTTTGTCTGTGTAGGCATTTAATGTGCACATTCATTACTTGCATTGTTTGAATTGCTATGCAGAAGGGTTCTGTTTTTGGTTTAGTGTTACAAAGAATGTTATAGACAGATTTGTTATGAAGAACTATGGCTGCTGTGTGTGTTTGGATTTCTAAGCAATATGCTACCTCATTTTCAAGGTTTGTTCTTTTCAAGCTTCTGGGCTACACATGAGGTGAATATCCTATAAAGAGAAGCACTCTTGACTATTTGTGATTGAAGTAAAAAGAGGTTTAAGTTTGTATTTGCACAACAGACATTCTAATTTACTAATCTTCATTTTTGATATAGGCCTACTACGTAAAGCTTTATTTTTACAGTTATAAAATAAGCTTTGTATTTTATTGTAATTTCAAGCATAAAGCTTAATTTTGTTACTGTAAATTCAAGCAATCTACCAGAAAACACTGTTGAAAACATGAGTTTATTTTCTAAATGGAGACAAAGCATTTTTTGTACTGATGTGGCAACGTTACATTTGTCACAAGTTGAACAGGCAATAAACAGTATTCAAAAGCAAAAGTGTTTCCATTCCATCCACTTTGAATCACACAAAACAGGTTCCCAGCCTTCTGAATATGGTAGCACTTACAGTAGCACATGATTGAGTAAAATTTAATTCATCAAGGGAGATAACAGCTCATAACTCCAATAACATCCCATAACTATCTTTTTAACATTCGAAAGAATACTGAACTCAAATTATTTGCAGACTTTGGTCCACCCTTTGGGAAGCTCACACTGGCCTGTATTGCTTGTGAGGTTTTTTAACATTCACATTGTAGAAAAGTAGCTACACAGTGCATTTCTGATGTAATTGTGTTGCTGTTGTGCATACCCCTGCTCATGAAGTCCCACACCCTCCCCCTCTTCCTCCTCTGTAACTCTTCCGTAATCCCTCTCAAGATAGTCCTCATTATGTACCTCACAGTAATTATGCAGCACACAACAAGCAGACACTATGCGGCTTACAAAAGTTATGTGGGCATCACATTCTTTTATGAGGCAACGCCAGTGTCCTTTGAGGCGCCCAAAGGCACGCTCAACTGTCATACAGGCTTGACTTAATCTGTGATTGAAGTTGAGCTGCTGTGGTGTTACTCCTCCTCCCTCTGGGTAAGGTTTCATGAGCCAAGTTAGCAGAGGGGAGGCCGAATCACCCAACAGACAAAGAGGCACATCGACCCCCTCAAATGTTTCAGTCCAATGTGGTAAAAGAGTGCCTGCACTGCCAAGTTCATACAGTGACGAGAGGGAGAACACACGGGCATCATGTATCTTGCCTGGTCGCCCAACATTAATGTCCCAAAATCTCATCCTATGGTCCACCACACCCTGCAAAATAATTGAATAGTCTCCCTTTCGATTGTAGTAACACGATGAGTTGTCAGGTGGAGCTCTGATCTTAATATGGGTTCCATCTATTGCTCCTGCCACTTGAGGGAATCTCCATCTGTCTCGAAATCCTTGTACTATCAGCCTGAACTCTGCTGCAGAGGGATGCTTAATGCACTGAGGCTTCATTACAGCATTTATAGCAGTCACAACCTCTTGGGTGATAGAGCAACATGTTGATATCCCAACACCAAACAGGTGTGAGATAGACCTGTACTCCAGGTTAGTGGCTAACCTCCAAATACAAATTGCCACACGAATGTCTACAGGCACTGCCTGCCTGTATTTAGTGTTTTGGCGTGTCAGCCAGGGCCGGAGAGTGACGCACAGTAGATTGAAACTGCCTCTTCGCATTCTGAAATTTTTCAGCCATTCCTGGTCCGTCCAGGTATTGTTGATGCAGAGCCACCAACTGTTGCTACGTGGATATGTCCATATGCTCCTGTGTAACAGAAAGAAAGATTTATTTGGTAAAATATAGATTATTATCATAGGCAAACTGCTGTTACTAACATTATTGAATGAATTAGGCCAATGTCATTTTTGCTGTTTTTGAGAATCTACATTTTTAATAAGGTTTGTCACTCTGTATAAAAGTACTAGGCTATATGCCCTTATATAAACATAAATGTAATTTGTACAGATATAAAACAGCATATGTCTCTCCTCTTCTTGCTACCCTATAGCTAACAATTAGTTGCCTTTTTGTAATTTTACAATTTTGTAATTTCATGCTAATGTGTTGGTGAAACTCAGCCTTTAAAAGCAGACTCAACCTCAAAATTTCACCAGACAACATTAACTCAAAAGCGCACACGCTTGCTGTCTCTAGTCACATCAGTGCTTATGAGGTGCAGGCTGGATCTGCGGAAGTATTTTTGGCTGATGAGCATGTCGCAGTTCAGAAGGATTCATGCGCGCATCCGCCGCCTGAACTGTCTTGATATGCGTCGTCGGTGACTCCAGTGCATCATGACATTATTTTCCAGCCTCAGCCTTGCCTCATTTTCAAACTGTACCGTTTGCCTACTTTGATAAGTGCAAACGATGTAATACACGATGACCAGGGCCAAGAGCAACCCGCGTAGCTGTCCCTCCATTGTAAAATTGAAAAGTAGCGCTCTGGAGTCTGCTCTTCTTTGTTTACTTCCGGGAGTCGTCCCACAAGGAAATTCTGACCAACCAAAATTCCTCGCGCATCACACATTTTGGTCCGCTTGTAAATGCTGCCGTGTGAACACAAACCAAACTCGAGGCACTATGCAACATTGTAACAAGTTGGTCCCTGATTCGGACCAGAGCAAACGAACTATAGGTGTGAAAACGCCCTAAATCTAATGTGAGATGAGGGATTTGCGTGGGTTTGCTCGGATTATGATGTGCCAGATTTTTTGCCTTATCAAATTGATTTTTTTTAATCGTCATTTCTGACTACATAGCTTTGTTTCAAGTGACATGAGAAAACAGATGCATAACATATAACTTCCATTTGTGTTTAGCCAAGCACATCTGTACAGCAGCCTGTGATGCATCATGTTGCCTGCCAGACAGACCGACCAGTGACATGCACAGTTGGCACACAGCTTTCCATGAGAACTCTTCAGCCTCACTTCAGATCACATTAACACAGGGGATCTAAATGCGGAGAATGCACTGCAGAGCCTGTGAAAGCAGAGCCAACATTCCGTAAGTTTTACAATCTTTTATTTGAACCCCACAAATTACAAACATGGACACACAGGCATAACACAAAAGGTTGAAAATAAACACAAACAAATAAAACCTGAATTCTTTTTAGATGGTTTTCAAAATAGATAATAAGGAGAATGTATAAATTAGCAGAAATAAGAAGAGATACTTTACAACACTGCAGCAGAGGGCTTTTTGGTTCTAGTGCAATTTTCTTGTAAACATTAATTTTTGTTTATAGCATTGCACACTACATTGATGCACTGTTGGACCTGATCTTTGAGAAAGTTTTCCAGGACCCTGCCCCATATGTGAACAATTGCTGAAACTTACAATCCCTGAAGACCTCTCGGCTCAGTATGAATAGAATCAATAAGCTGGACGTTATAGCCAGTTACGTGTCAAGGTTCAACCAAGGACACGTCTGAACCCAACATACTGTCCTTCTGCGTCAGGGAACTCTGCCCGAATCCTCAGCACCACGCAGGAAGGCAGCACAACTCTCAAACCGCCCCAGAAAGCCCCAACTTACAAAGCTTCTGTAGGCTATATTATGCTATATTGGCTGGACACAATTCAATTGTAAGTCAGCACTGAATGTTCACATCCTTGGCAACTGGCAAGTTCAACTGCTCCTCTTCAGATATTTATTTTGTATGTCTACAAATGTGTCTTGCAATAAAACATCTTTACTAACTGTTCTGTGTGTTTTCATTGTTTGATATGTAGTTTTCATGCTACGAAGTAAAAAATAGTAAAGATAAACTATAAGCAAATACAGCAGATATTCTCAGGTTCTGTAGGCATTAGTTCACAATTGCCACAGGAACACCTGTTTTTAAGCAGAATTTGTATCAGTGTCCAACATAAAAAATGTTTCTTACTGGCCCGCTTGGCCAGTTACGGAGCCCCTTAAGGGACATGGGGGGGAAAAAAAAATCTCGCAAAGATTTTTTGCGAGATCCCGCAAAATCTTTGCGAGATCCCGCAAAACCTTTGCGAGATCCTGCAAAAGCTGCAACACTTTGCTGGTCGTTCGGTAAAGTTGGAAAGATATTCACAGATTCGAACTACCGGGATCTATGTGTTTCTCTATTAAAATCTTGTGTAAATATGCAATGATTACAGTTTACTATGTGCGATGATGTGAATATTGATAAATGTATAATTAAACTTCTGAACGTTCATTTTGGGGTTATTTCGTTTTTTGTTTTTGTTTTTTTTGTTTTTTTAAATATCATGACACATGAATGCATTCATCACTCAGTTGGGTATTTACATGACAGATTATAGAGTTTAAATCTAGCGGTCCAAATGACCGCTTACGGCCGTTCTAGTAGTTTTGAATTCTGGCCCTTCTGAAGTCCAGCTGACACTTTGGTCACAGGGGATCTGCTGTGTGACAGCGGAGAGTCAGCAGCTGGATTTTGCGCCCACGGTCAGTAGTATTAGTAGGTGTAGGCAAACAAACAAACAACAACGACCCCGACCATTACTCATTGTATTATTACATTTGTGGGTTTATAACATTAAATGCTGCAGAGTTCTATTACGTTTGTGGGTTTATTGACGATGTTAAATGACGATATTTGTCTCTTAATACCTACAAAGCCTCCTGCAGGCCTGATGCAGATAGTCAATGAAGCCAAGAAATTATGATAAGGAATGTTCTACCTGCTCTTATAGCCTATGCACACAGCGCAGGTCTTATTATAGGCTGTAATATATAAAAAATACTCAGTAGGCCTATAGTGAGGGAAAATTAGCTTTATTTGTGATTAAAATATGACGATGAGGACCCAACGATTGGCCTTCCTTTCCTTCTCAAACTATGTTGAAATTGCATCTTTAAACAGCCCAATTTTCAAAATTTTCGAAATTTCCCGGACCCGTTAAAAAAAGACTATCTGCGCAGTGATGCCGGTATCTGACCACTTTTTTCATTAACGAGTAATCTAACACGTCAACATTTACAAACCAGTAATCAGATTAAAGTTACTTATCATTATTTTTGTCATTTTCCTTAGTAAAAATATATAGTTCTGCTTTCTTCCTGACTCGGGGAGTGATGTCACGTGTGCCACAAGTCACGTTTTCAGCATGAGCACAACTCACGTGTAACACCATGCAGCGACACAAACACAAACAACAATGGAGGGAGGAGAGAGATGCGCGTTTTCTAGCTGGAAATGTAGTCATTATTTTGAGTTCCTGTCAGCTAAAGATGAGAATTGTCTTTGCGAGATCTTGCAAAGGTTTTGCGAGATCCCGCAAAAAATGACATCTTTTTTTTTTTTCACCAATCTTTTTTTTTTTTTCACCCATCATTTTTTTTTTCCCCATGTCCCTTAAGGGGCTCCGTAGCCAGTAGATTCGAGTTTTACTGGCCCCATGTGTAATTTTAGTGGCCCAGCCACGAAAAAATGAAAATAAAAAAGACTTGTTTATTTATTGAAATTGTTCCCATTTAATTGTTTAGAGAGTCTGTCCCTGCAAAATCAGTATGATCTGGCAATGATGGCAAAAAGTAATAGGGGTTTGCGTAATAACAAGTATTACAATTTCAAAATTGAAATTACAACATATTTAATATTTTCAGATGTATCATTTCTCTCACTCCTATAATTCTGTTAACATTTTTCAGGTGATTGATGTTCTGAAAGCTCTGTACAAACAGTACCATTATTTCTCCCAAAGTGGAAGGATCAGGCTGAACCACCGCGACGGCGTAATGTATTGTTAAGTATGTCAGCAGTTTCCGGCGAAGGCTGACCGCGGTGGATCATTTTGTAAAGGCACCAACAACTACCGAAAACACACACTGGATGCCCATGAGAAAAGCAAACATCATCTGCAATGTCTGCTCGCTAAGCGTGCGGCGGACAACCCTTCATCTTAACATCTGGGCAAGACGCTGAGGCGGAGAACGAAAACAGCGGATCCAGAAACTAATTAATGCCGCATATCACATAATCAATGTGACACACAGACTCTCACTGATGAAGGGTTGTCCACCGCACGCTTAGCGCCGAGAAATCCCCTTTTCCTCCTCTCGGACTCGTAGCACTCCTTCGCCGTCATTTTTCCGAATCACTTTACCGTCGTCAGCATTTCCTGCATGCATTCTAGCGAATCACAATTGTCGTACGGGCAGTGACTGGCCAATCACTGTAATCAGTGTAATCAGCGATTGGTCCGGGTCATTGACTGACCAATCGACATGCCCTGCACCTACTTTTACTGGCCCCTGGTCAGCGGGCCGTGGGTTATGTCGAACCCTGATTGCACAACTGCCTGCCATCACAACGGAGCAGTTGCAAGGCATATGGACTACCATGGATGCCTGCTTGTGGACCATGTCAAGTTGGGAATTGTGAATCACTATAATCAACCTCTATGGGAGGAAGAGTGTGACACCTAATGGTAAATTTAGTGAAGGTCACAGTGCAAAAAAGTATTCAAAAAAATAAAAATTTAACCAGAATAAAAGGAAACAACTGAAGAAAATAGAAAAAGATATGTATAAATAAGAAAAGTATTTAGAAAATATAAAAAACAAAAGGCAAAAAAAGCCAAAACTCATTACGAAAAATGTTTGAAAAATATATTTAAAAGTTACGGTACTGAGGTTAGCAGTACTGAGCCTTCACGTGGCTGCCCCGTTTTGACAAATTTTACAGTACCACACAGTTCTAATGATTTGATTCTTTATTGGAATCAAAAGAATGGTTATGAACCACAGAAACCACCAACACGAGGCAAAACAATATGAGAAAGGAGAAATATGCAACTACTTAAGGGAAATTGTACTTATCTTTTGCATAAATATGCTGGTAACCGATTGCTTTAATATATAATTGTACTTGTAATCACTTATCTATCATGAAAATAAGTTTGCTTAATCACAAGAATTGAATTTAACCGGATATACATAGACAACTTCATGATTTGAAATATGTATTTTTAAGATATCTCATTGTTGTCGTTAAAATTATCTTTTTAAGCACACATTTTAAAATATATTACAAAAATGTTGAAAAAATTGAAAAACAGTGTCTTGTAGTAGGGTGGATGGTGTCTCTGTGATAGACACTCCAACCCCTTGGTTCAGCATTAGGTAACTTCAGTGAGAGTGTAAGATCACAGCATTACATATATGTTTGCTTCAAGATACAAGTTTTCAAGAAATGGCATTGTTCTGACTTTTGTTTGAAGTTAGCACCTACATTATGTCTGACAAATTGATACAGACTTTGGATTTGTATTGACGACAGTGGTGTTGTACTTAGAAACTGTGGCAGGCACCAAATCGCACAAAATTCTTCATAAAAAAATACACTGCGCTATTTACGTAATATATTTCTAGACAATGTACTATAGTTAGGGTTGGGGTTAAAAATGTTATTGTGAAAACTGGTACAGACAATGTTGGTATATTATTTTACATATGTACAGATAGTACAGTTCTTTTTAGTATATTTGTTATGGACTTTCGGAAATGTGATCTCTCAGTTCTCTTAGTGTTGATCCAGGGAACACTGATTAAACCTACCCCAGATGACCTGATTGATCTGGATTCTTGGTAATATACAAGCAAATCTCAGATGTAATTACTCCTGAGACCAGAGGTAGCCATTGCACTGATTTAAGCTCTCTATAAAGGGATTCACTTTCTTGGTGTGAGTCAGCAGCATTGCAGCTGCATTCTGAAGTTAATTGGATAACTTTACTGTGATATGTAAAGACACCATTGCAATTGTCATTTTATGTAAGTGGTTGCTGGAATTTAGGTCCAAGTCCATAACTACTGCAATTAGCATATTTACGAGACAGTTTTTCCTCATATTATTTCTATGAATATTATACTGTATGTACAAATTGCTCTTTGCATGTTTAAGAGATATAAAATATATTTGTACAAAGAAAACAGAATAGCTGTTCTAATTTTTTACCATACTAGCCAGTGCGTTATTTAGTGTGTGTTGGCTTGCTTTTAAATTGTGTTCTGGCATGTGTCTATGTGTGTGTGCTGTATCTCTGTGACAGGATGTACAGACGAACTTCCAACATGGCTGGTCTCAATTATCCACCAACTGTCATCACTGTGCTTAAGGTATCTATGTGTGCAAATGTTGGTTTGTGTATGAATAAAAGTTTTTATTAGATTGACATACCAATAGTATAGAGCATTTGTTTACAAAGGTTTTAATGTAATGGACATGCTGAGTTCTAAAATGTATGGTTTTAGCCAGGTGAGGCCCCGAATGCAGACAGACACAGGAGGCAGGAAATAGGGGAACAAAAAGCAAGTTTATTAAACCAGGCTGAAATACAATAAAACAAGAGCAAATCAATAAGAAACAAATACTAGAATATACCAGCAAGGAGACACTCAGAGACACGACGGGGGAGGACAGAGTAGCGAACAGGCGGACACAGGGGAATCCGACAGAACATTGCTCTCTGGACCTGGAGATGGAAAAATATAGAAGCTGAACTGAATGAACTGTTCTTTGTGCTTTGGCAATGTGGGAAGGTGTTCATAATACATCTTTATGCAAAGAAAAAGAAGAATTATGTTCCCTGGCACATGTGGGCAATGGAAGTCTTAATTGGGCTTAAGTTTAGATCTGCTCTGCATTGAACAGATGAGTTTGTTGATGTTCATGTGCTAACAAACCTTGTTTGTATCTGTTCTAGCATGTGGACATGTGGTCATTCGATGTATTTGCACTAAATGATACTAGTGGAGACCACGCACTGAGAATTGTCTTCTATGAGCTCCTCACCAGATATGACTTGATCAATCATTTCAAGGTATGCCAACAGACATCTGTCTTATTTTGTCACTTCAGATCATTTGTGATAGTTTGTCATCTTTTGCACATTCAGTATTTTAAACCTGCTTCATGGGTGAAACTAGATGATTATCACTGATGTCATTGATACATTATAATAAAATGCTTCTACAGTGGACAAAGGAGTTTGAATAGGTCCCAGAAAAATGGTTTGGTATTTTGCACTAAATGTTCAGCCCCAATTCCCCCCAAAATTGAGATGCAGTGTAAAACATAGATAAATGAAAATAAAAATGAGGGCTTTTTCTGTGTCTGGGGGGAGTTGTGTCTATAAAATGTACTCAAATGATATGGCCCAAGGCTATAGAAGTTGTTACTAGCATAACCCACCGCAATCTGAAACCAAACGGCTGATGGTTGTCAGGCAGGGGGTTAAAGGGAAGACTAAGGAAAGGGGAAGGTGGACCCAAATGCAGTTATACACAAGAGGCAAGGCTAGGGGAAACAAAAAGCGAGCTTTATTTTAAAGCTGAACACAAAAAAACAGGAGCAGACAAAACGGGGGCAAGAGACAAAGTAGCAACTAAAAAGCAAGACAAAGTACAAATCAAAACCAAAGTTCAAATCAAAAATGCAAAGTTCAAGTCAAAAGGCAAAATGCAAAACTCAAATCCAAAAACACATACCGTGGGGGAACAAGGAACAGACAGGAGCAGGCACATGGACGGGAGCATGGACGCGACAGAGGCTGACAAGAACAATGACCAGACAAGGAGTGAAGGGAACACAGAGACTAAATACACAGACACTGATGACAAGACGAGGAACAGGTGAGGTGGACCAACAGGTGAGGTAACGAAGGGGAGGAGCACAGGAGAACATGAAGGGAACAAAGCAATAGACAGAGGGAGCCAGAGGGAACATAGGAAAATACACAGGAGAACTTAAAGGACACATGAGGGCATGGAAAAACAAGACACAAGACAAGATACAAAGACATAAAACCAGAGTCATGACAATGGTTGAGTTGCATTATGATAATATAGATGCAAGTTTTGACAAAGGAGAAAAATGCATCCCTGAAATTAAATAATATATTTAAAGACCTTTTGTTGTATTCAGTGTTGTGGAAGTTACTTTAAAAAAGTAAGTATTTACTTATTACTAGTTACTTCTGTAAATTGTAACGAGATTACTTTACTATTTACTGCATTTGAAAAGTAACTTCACTACTTATTACTTTACTTTCCCATTTCTTAATTTACCGAGTAGATACAGGACAAACATCATAGTTCTATCATCTCTTAGTGTTTATTGTATAAATGTCTACAACATGGCTTATAAAACCATATGAAAGAACAATATCCCTGGCTGCACAAAGAAATATGCCTCACTGTAAAATCCACAAACAACAGGACAAAGGAGGCTATAGTGAGGTCAATCAGCAGCAACATACAAGTTTCAAAACAAAGGCTTTCGGAAACATGAGTATAAAAATCTTTCCCTGAGAACAAAACCAGCTTGTTTTTACATTCATGGCAAACAAAAAATTAAGTGGTCAATGAAAAATATAAAAATAAATGTCACTTTATCCCATACCATTAAAACACAAATGCACTTAAAGCCCATAAAAAGGAAACAGAAAATGTTATTAATTAATAAACAAAAAATTCATGTCATCCCAAAGGCATTATTTTCCCCTTAGCTTTTTTATCTAGTATTTTTTTAAACCTGGGCGATTCAATAGTCAACAGGGGAAGCATGTGTTACCTGCTTCTGTGCTCCAACACTTGAAAAAAGCTTTGCCTGTTTAGGGGGGGTCGGCTGCTCATCGACTCCTTTAGATGACCGGCGAGCAGGATCTTTCGCCAAAAGTTTTGTATTGCCATGCTGGGCTGACAAATGCTTGGACAGGTTGCTCATTGACTTGGCAGCAGTTGAAAGAAATTTGTCACCTGGGCATAGAGTGCATTTCACTCGAATATTTTTGTCCTTTCGAGCTATAAACTGAAAGTAATGGGAATATCGCCACTGGCCGAAACCCCCAGTCTCCGTCTCCATTTCCCTCTGTCCTGTGCGCACCAGCAGCAACGTCACTTGACTCAAATCGATCTCTATGGCAACACACGCAGGCAGCATGCACACATGCCTGCACCACTTAAACAGATCACAACTCTACACACAGGCAAACACGGCTTGGGTAACGCAGGAAAGCGCGTTCCTAGTAAAGTAGTGTAGTTACCGATATTTTTAGTGTAATGCGTTACTTTACTTCGTTACCCAAAAAAGTAATCTTGTGACAGTAATCCGTTACTTTGTAACTCGTTACCCCCAACACTGGTTGTATTGCACTTTTTGCATAAAAGTGTCTTCTTCGTCGGCGAAGAAGTGGAGGAAATTGAAATTCCATTAATGTTTGAGGAAAATTAACAACGATGGCGATCAGTTTTCTTACCTGATGCTGTGGGAACTTTGCTGGCCCTTTTATTCTCATATTAGTCCCCTTCGGAAATTATTCAATCTGAGATGTTCAAAATAGTAGTCCATCAAAACTTGTGGGCTGAGGGAATAGAGAAGTGGAACTGCTGCCATGTTGCATGCAGTTGACCGGGGATCAAGAACCGTGTCAACTGTGTCTTTTGCAGAGGGTGTATTTATCTGATAAGTTATATATATATATATGGACAGTTCATATTTAGAGACAACAGAATGTGACAGCTTTGTCACAATAACAACTTCAAATTTGGATATTTTGTAATTGCTTTCCTTCAAACGTTCACACAGTGGTGCATTAATAGTCCAACTGGTTTATCAAGAGTAGATGAATAGCCTAAATGTTGTTTTACTGTAAATGCTCATGTTCCGTTTTCCTTGTAATGTCACCGTTAAATAAATTTGAACTTTGTCTATCTGGTACATTACAGTAAGTCTTGCCCAATAACAATTCGATACAATTACAACAGTTATTAATTATTATGATGACAGCTGTGCTTTGATTATTTGAAAGGTGCATGATTAGCTGAGGGGAATTTGCTGACTACATTTAAAAAATATGCATAACTATAGACACATAAGATGATGCATTTTGTTATAGCAACCTTATTCACAATGAATGAAATATATTTCACTGAACTTGAATGAATGAAATACAATAATCAGAACAAATTACTGAATCAGATGCCTTGTCCCGCTGCGCCATCTCATCGCACGCAAAATAGCTCAGGATAATTCTTTGTATTGTTAATGTGATGGGAACAGAAAGGGTTAATTAGAGTGGATAGTTCAGATAACACTGGACACAGCAGTTAACCACTTCTCCATCATCACCACAAGTAGGGTGACATAACTGAGCAATTTATTGACGACATCTTTCAGGGTTGTTGCGTTACATGAAGGATTTTATAGGTTTATTCATGTTGACTATCCCATGGGTGCGGCCACACAGCTGCTACTTATCTGAAAGTATGTTATACTTGAGTAGAAAAGAGGCATGCTTAGGATATGGAAATTCATCGAAACACACGTACAACTGCTCTGTGGCCGCCTTGCTCCTGCGATAACTTAAGGTCATGTGTTTACTACTCAATTTACAAACTACAATTTTAACCAATAACATGAAATATTTTTTATTTAAAAAAAGAACAATATAACATATATTTTATTTTATTTTTCTTTGAAAAAGGGCATGAAACATGTCGTGACATGCCAAGCCAACACTGCCTCGGATTAGTGTTGTGTCGGTCGCTAACGTGTCGTTCCTTTCTCAGTTCAGTTGAGCTCAGCCACGAGCATGCCGGCCGGGAGTGGACCTGCCGCGACTCATACAGAGAACTGTGAGGATGTGATTCACGTTCACGCTGTGATTCGTTCATGGTTAGCGAACCTACTGCACACAGAGAACTGTCGCTGAGGACGTAATTCTCGTTCACGTACTGTGCTGAAAGTGACGCTGTGTCACTCACCCACTCACTCAGGGCAGAGGAGTTGATTCACGTAACAGTAACCGTACTGCTAAAATTAAGCGCTGTGTTGCTAACATCCGTGTAGCATCATGTTAAGTGATTTTACTGCACAGTAAAAGTCACTCACGTTCGCTAACGTGATTCTCAACATAATTCACGTCCTCTGCTGACCTGCCGTCATGTTCACGCTGATTCAGAGACAGCGCGAACGTGATTTACGTCCTCAACAGGTCGTTCGCGAGTAATAATTTAATGGCATGTATACCACTCAAAGCAGCGCTGCGTCTCCCGCGAATGATTGTGTACTATACTCCGTGAACATACCGTCCCTCAGTAAGTGAACGTGAACCTCAGGGCTGATTAATGAACTGAATGACGAATCGTTTGGCTGCTTATCCGTTCAGGGAGTTGGAGAGCACTGAACGATTCGGTGAACGAATCTTTTGAACGAATCATTTTAATGAACGGATTCTAGAGATTCAGTACAGTAAAAAGAACTGCCGTTCCCATCACTACCTAGGATTGGCTTGCCCTGGCAGTAGAGGTGTATGAATCTTGACTTATCCAGATCTTTAACCAGGTTCATTAAAATAACCCATGAGTCGCAAATCTTTAGTATCATTAACTCAAATCACTTGAGTCCTACTATAATCCAATCTAAAATGATAAATAGCATTGCGCAGAGCTGTATACATCAGCAAGCGTGTAGCCCACTAGCCCCGGGCTTGCTGCAAGCTTGCTACGATCTACTAGCTACGAGCTACTAGCTACCAGTTACGAGTGTTTCCCTCCACGGCTTGCGGGCTAGCTTGTGAGCCTCGATGCCGGAAACACAGCCGACTCGTCGTAGCACTAGCTCGCAAGCCGAGGAGAAACGCAGGCGTTTCTGGCATCGTGAGTCGCAAGCTACGAGTCTGCTGTGTTTCCGGCATCGCGGCTCGCAAGCTACCAGTCGGCTGTGTTTCCGGCATCGAGGCTCGCAAGCTACGAGTCGGCTGCGTCTCCGGCATCGGGGCTTGCAAGCTACGAGTCGGCCGCGTTTCTGGCACCAAAGCTGGCAAGCTAGCCCACAAGCCAATGCGGGAAACACTTGTGGCAAGCTCGTAGCACACAGTCGACTCGTTGTAGCACTAACTTGCGAGCCGCGACGCCAGAAACGGCCGCGACTCAAGGTAGAGCAGGATAGCGCAAACAGACGGCTACGTTCTGAATGAGTAGCAGACGAGGGAGTGAATTCTCTGGGTTAGACTTCCTTGAGTCAGCGTGAAAAGCACATCCCTGTCATAGCACAACAGAAGCCATTCTTCTACTTCTGAATTTCAGAAGTGGAAGAACATTTTAGATGTTTCATGTTTGAGTTCTAATGCACAGTGAATGGATATTGTAACATTTAGTACGCTCTCATTCGACCCCGTGTCACAAGCAAAGACCTGAAGAGACCAGAACCATTACAAGCCATAATGATATACTTTTATTATTTTGTACTGTATATTGTTTGTAAACTTGACTGCATTCTTAAAATAGTCAATCTGTATTTGTTAATATTATAATGTGACATTACTGTAGTTTTATGCAGCTGAGTAAGGTGAGTTTTACCCACCTGTGCCTCTGATTGGCTACATCATGCGAATATTAAGTTATCTGCATCTGCAACTCTCAATAAAAATTGAACAGAGGCAAGACATCTTACTCCGTAGCTAAAACAGAGCATTCAAGACTCAGCATGAAAAGGGGTGTTGCAGCAATGCACCATATAAAAAAAGAACAGTGTTTTTTGAAAAAAAGTATGTAAACGTATCCTACTAGGACTCAAATAGAAGTAGGATTTGCATAATATGACCTCTTGTGCCACGCGGCACTGTGAGTGGGTCAAAGGACCGTTAATAAAACACTCCTGACTCAACAACTCTCTTGTCTTCTTCCAGTTGTGACAACCTCTAACAGAACAAGATGCGCTACCCATTTCAAATATTCTTCAGTGATAAAAGTATGATCAAGTTGATGATGCTAACAAAGTAATAATATTTCTTCTTTGAAACGGAAGCAAGATTACAAATATGCAATGCATAAGCGCCCTTGTTCCAGCTGGTTTGTCATCATGGTTCTTGGTTGTATTGCCTCTATTTCAGGTCCCAGTTTCTGCTCTCATTTCATTTGTGGATTCATTGGAGGTTGGCTACAGCAAACACAAGAACCCATACCACAACCTGATGCATGCTGCTGATGTTACACAGACCATACATTACCTGCTTCTCAAGACTGGTATTGTAGTAAGTATGGAGATACTGGCCACCTAATCTACATGCAAGTCTATTATCAATTCATTTTCATGCAGATTAATAATAAAAAATTCATGATGACCACAAAAGTTTGAGATATAAATGCATGGTGGGGTTTAAACCCAGGAAATGGTATTCCTGGAAATACCCATTCAAATTATTTCCCATGTCCAAGTAGGGAAGGATAAGGGGAAAACAAAACAGAAAACCAAAGCAAATGCAAAGGACAGTACTTGTTGGGATCAGGATGAAGAGGAGAGAGATGAACAACAAAGAGCTGGTCTATCTTTTGTCTTCCATATTGTAATTACCCCCCTCCCCCCATAATATATTGGCAATCATGTATTTTGTCATGGTCAGACCAATAAAGACATTTAAATTGATAGAAACAACCTTTTGTTCGTTATCTCGTGATAATCAATGTTACCACGAGCAAAGCTTCCTTTCTTCAAATACAGATTGCAATGTTGATTCTGAAGGCCGGCTCTAGCCATTTTGGTGCCCTAGGTGAGATTAGGATTTGGAGCCTCCCTAAAATATCTTGAGTGCATCTGGACAGTTACACAGTAGATTAGCCTGATTATTACTGTACAAGCAAAAACATGCAGCCAGAAAAGGAAAAACAACTGCTATAGCATGTGGCGCTCTGGGTGACCACCTAAATAGCTTCTGCCAAAAGATTCTCAGGCAAAAGATGCCTGTTGATACTCATTTTGAAATCAATACTTAGTTCATTGTTAGTTCAACCTTGCCGCACAACTTAATATTGTGATGTTTACATTTTTAACATAATTTAACGTTGATTCACTTTGCCAAATTCCAATTTAACCTTGATGAGATTTCAGCAGACTCCTTTTGTTAGCCCCTGATCAGCTGTATTACCATTTTTCCTTACATTATGTTTACATCTTTCATGTTTTTTCCCTAAAATGACAAATCTCTCTCTCTCTCTCTCTCTCTCTCTCTCTCTCTCTCTCTCTTCCAGCACTGGCTATCTGAGTTGGAAATCTTTGCCATAATTTTTGCAGCTGCCATCCATGACTATGAACATACAGGGACAACCAATAATTTTCATATCCAGACAAGGTAATTTCCCTCCAGCAGCACTTGATGAGAAAATTATGAAACTGGGGGTTGCTAGATAATTTTATCCAAATGTTCTTTTCTTTTTGCATCATTGTTTTTTTTTGTTTTTGTTTTTTATTATTATCATTATTATATACCTTTTAAGCCAAAGGTTATTGAAAAAAAGATGGGCCTATAATGAATGTACCTTTGTGGGATTTGCAGGTCAGACACAGCAATGTTGTACAACGACCGAGCTGTTCTGGAGAACCACCATGTCAGTGCTGCCTATCGTCTTCTACAGGATGACGACGAAATGAACATCCTTTCTAATCTTTCCAAAGATGACTGGAGGTAGTTTTGGTATCTGTACTGGGTATAAGAAAAGAGTCAAATGGCTGTTTTGTGAGCCTGCCATGCTCAACTAATGGAGCCATTTAAATGTTTTCCCTCGGCTGTAGAGCAGTGCTTTGAGCTAAATGCTATCAGCATGTTAACATGCTCATAGTCACAATTTTTGCCATGTTTGCCATCATAGTTTAGTCTACAAAATACACACACAAAAAATGTACAGCTAAGGTTGATATGTCATCATTTTCACACAGATTTGGCCATAAACCTATGCAGCGGAGGGTGAAAAAAAGAAATGTGTGCTCTCAAAGTAGATATTTGCCCTTTTGATGTAATAATTAATTTGTATACAGGGATTACATGTCCAGCTGATTTGCGAAACTGTTGCAACACAAGACATGGTCTAAATGTCAGGCAATCTCTTCTACATTTTGTGGGTTAATGTATTTACTATAGATAACAAACTGTGAATGTTCATAGCTGAAAAATGCCCAATGCTAGAAATGCAGGAATTTATTTTGAATGTGCTGCTGAACAGTCAGGAGTCAAACAAAATATGTTTGTTTCGGCTGAGGTAGTGTATTGTGAACAGTAAAGGGGAATATTACAGTGTCATAGCATAACATTTGTTGTTAGCATTTAACACATTTAACCCAGATTATTTGTATAGATGGTAACTATTAGTGAACCTAAACCAACCATGCAGTAGGGGGCTCTGCCTCTAATGAGAATATGATATGCATATAGTGCCTCATTACAAATTGTTTAATTTCACTGCTAAATCACTCAATTTATCAATTTAGACTTAATCCTAATGACCTCTTCTCCGGTAACCAACTTTTACGATACTTTCAAGTGTATTTAGGGATGGTTACTCCATTTAGTCTGTCCATTTGAAAGGCTAAACTAAACAGGAAAGGTCTTGTGATTTTCATCAAGGGTTTGTGTGTGTGACATCTGTCAGCACCCCTGCCAATTAAATTGTGGCTTTATCTTGAAGAAAGAATGTTGGGGAGAAAAACATACATTGAGATGTTGTCTTGTGAGGCAGCAGTAAAGCTATACAGCTTCTGTATATTTTCATTAAGGAGTGGCTTTGCGGCTTTGTTTGGGTGGGTAGAAGTTGTTGAGATATTTCCCTCTCATTCACCCTTTCAGAGAACTGCGTAATTTGGTAGTGGAGATGGTGTTGGCTACTGACATGTCCTGTCACTTCCAGCAAGTCAAAGTCATGAAAAGCCTCCTGCAGCAGCCTGAAACGTGAGTTTTGGATTTCACTTCTGAGTCAGTGGCTATGTTTATATGGAAAATATTTATTAATTGTGATTCAGATTATTCTGAATGAAGATTTAGCATCCACGGTTTCCATGGGATGGGATCAAAAGGTTATGGTGCATACATGCAAAGCAGCTCTGTGGCATACACAAAGTGATGTTAGGTCATTAAATCATTCATCTTCCCTGTCAGAGATTTAATTTCCTTTAAGGTGTTTGATCAGCTCCATGTCCTGAATAATGATATTGTTCGTCTTTTCAATGCAGTATTTGCTGTTATTGGGGTTGCTCTTACAGTGAAACTCGCGCCAAAATGCAACCTAGGGTCTTTTTGTGAATTTTACCTGAGTCAAACGTTTGTTTAAAAGCATGATTAGGACGTAAGGGGCACTTTTAAGATTGACCGTATTTTCGTTTTCAGGTCAAAATCATTTTCAATGCAGTGCTAGGGGCAAATGCTAAATCGCTATTTTTAAAACACTAAGAAGGCTCGACACAACATGAAACTTTGCTCGAAGTATCACCAGGGTCTCTACCCAGAGGAAACGAAAATTGGAAAAGAGATCTCAGTAGTGTTTCAAGCTTTGAGCAGTAAAATGTTCCTCTGGGTACACATGAACACGAGCATTGAGAACATTGTTTGGGTACAAAGAGTTTACTAAAAAGAAGGTTTTTGAACAACTCATGTTAGCAGTTGTGTTGTGTTGCAGTTCGCTGCCGTCCTGCCAGTCGAGAATTGTTGCTCTCCAAATGCATAGGGATACAAAATGCATAGGGATACAAAACAACCCCTCAATAAACAAATGGCACAACACAGGACCGCCAGCTCCTCAGGTCAGGACTCTGTACACTTACATCTGAAGGAGAAAAAAATTATATTTTCTTTGAGGGCAACAAAGTAAACATCTTGGCCAGAGAAGACAGATGGTTTAAAAGACGAGTAACAGAATCCATCTATGTCGAACTGGAACGACCGGCTTTGAATAAAGGAGGCGGCATGAGACATGACCCATCACCCGCCTACAATGCTGTATTGAGTTCCCTCCCCAGACAGCCTAACAACTATACACACCTGGTCTCACCTAGCCTTAGCAACCCACATGAAGGCTGGTTTGACCAACAACCCATGAGTGGCCCTAACGATTCTGAAACTCTGAACTCAGAGTTCAGTAGCAGAACATTGCTGCGATCAATCAGATCAATAGGATTTAAACCAGCTTAAGGCAGTTCTTTTGTTGCAAATATATGCTCCAGTATTCATTATACAGCTGTGGTCAAAGGTTTACATACACTTATAAGGAACATGTATATCATGGCAGTCTTGAGTTCCAATGATTTCTTCAACTGTCATTTTTCTGTGATGGAATGAGTGGAACACATACTACTTTGTCACAAAAAGACATTTACAAAGTTTGTTCAATAATTCATATATTATAATGTCTTCTGAAAATGTGACCAAATCTGCTAGGTAAGTTTACAAACAGCAATTCTAATATTTTGTTAAATGGCCCTTGGCCATTTTTAGCTCAATTATGTGCTTTTGATAGCCATCCACAAGGTCTGGTAGTCCTTTGGCTGAATTTTTAACAACTCCTCTTGACAGATTTGGTGACTTGCAACTGAATTTATTAGGTTTCTGGCATGGACTAGTTTCTTCAGCACAGTCCGCATGTTCTCAATAGAGTTCAAGTCAGAACTTTGGGAAGGCCACTCCAAAACCTCAGTTCTAGTTTGATTTAGCCATTCCTTTGCCACGTTTGATGTGTAAAGGAATGGCTAAATTTTTTGTATAAAAGGCTTCCATAGTTTCTCTATGTGATGCATGTTTACTCAAACAGGTAGAAGAGATGACTAAGTGTTTTTAATAAAGGTTTATTAGAGATACACATTCACATGAAGAGCTACGTCTTCTATTCCTGTTTTCAGCATCTGTTGTAGCTATGGTGACCACAGCCCTGCTGGAAAGGACAGCATAGATCTATCAACATCCCAGCACCAGCCAGCAAGGTGACCAGCAAGCCAGTGACCAGCAAGACCAGCATATGTTGTGTTTTGGTGCTGGTATGCTGGTCACCAGCATGGGATGCTGGTGCAGGGATGTTGATCACCAGCTGGTCACATGGGATTTGTCCACAACTTATTTCATATTGCAATTATGAGGAGGAGTGAAGTTGGCTGTGAAAGCCCAATACAGGACACAGAGTCAGTGAGGTTGTCACAGTACACCAAGTTTATTGAACACAAGCTTCAAACCTGCAAGATTTTGGGGTCACTTAAGGGCACCTGAAACTAATTGTAAATACTGCACTAAATATGCAAAAATATTAATGCGACACTGTTTTTTCTCCTATTTCTCTCACAAGCTCAAGTTAACATTTTATAAAGGTTTTCTTTTTTATGTACACAAAATAATTATTTCTTTCAGATTTTGAGCACATTTGTTAAAATCCAATAAGATAAGCCATCCACCTGACAGGTATGGCAAATCAAGATGCTGATTGAACAATATTCAGGCACAGGTGTTCCCTGCCCAGCATGCTGGTGCATGGGATGCTGGAGACCAGCATACCAGCACCAGCATGGAATGCTGGTAATTGGATGTTTGTGACCAGCATACCAGCACCAGCATTGGATGCTGGTAATTGGATGTTGGTGACCAGCATACCAGCACTAGCATGCTGGGCAGGGAACACCTGTGCCTGAATATTGTTCAATCAGCATCTTGATTTGCCACACCTGTCAGGTGGATGTTGATAGATCAGGTGAGGTGGATGTTGATAGATCTATGCTGTCCTTTCCAGCAGGGCTGTGGTCGCCATAGCTACAACAGATGCTGAAAACGGGAATAGAAGACGTAGCTCTTCATGTGAATGTGTATCTCTAATAAACCTTTATTAAAAACACTTAGTCATCTCTTCTACCTGTTTGAGTAAACATGCATCACATAGAGAAACTATGGAAGCCTTTTATACAAAAAATTTAGCCATTCCTTTACACATCAAACGTGGCAAAGGAATGGCTAAATCAAACTAAAACTGAGGTTTTGGAGTGGCCTTCCCAAAGTTCTGACTTGAACTCTATTGAGAACATGCGGACTGTGCTGAAGAAACTAGTCCATGCCAGAAACCTAATAAATACAGTCTTTATTTACCTAATAAAGACCAGCATACCAGCACTAGCATGGGATGCTGGTAATTGGATGTTGGTGACCAGCGGGTGCTGGTATGCTGGTGACCAGCTTCATCAGCAACTTCACCAGCAAGACTATGCTAGTAGGCCAACACAATTAATGGGACCTTGCTGGTGGACCAGCTTCGTCATGTTGGTCCACCAGCTAAACCAGCACCAAACCAGCACTAACCAGCATAGACCAGCATGGAAGCAGGGAGACGCATTCGGCTGACGGTCTCCAGTTAACATAGTTAATCAATATCCTTTGTTTAACCAGATAAAAAACTCATTGAGATTTAAAACCTCTTTTCCAAGAGTGACCAGGCCAAGACGGCAGCACAAAAGCAGGGAAACAAGAGTGGGATTACATGATTACAATGACAAGATCCAATTGACCTTATTTCTCAGTCTTTTATAATTGTCTTCAAATCCCCCAGAGCTACGAGATGTGTCAATTTTAAGTCCTTTTGCACAGGCAGAAGGCAGAAAATTTAAAAGCCTCTTTGCCCAGTTCAGTTTTGACTCTGAAGTTTCTACACATATGTAAACACAAATATGTAGGCAGATGTCCAAGAATAGATTTATAAATAAAAGTAAGCCAGTGAGAGAGTCTACGGACATATAAAGATGGACAATGTGTGACGGCATATAAGGAACAGTGATGTACATGATAGCTGCAGCCAGTAATAAAACACAAAGAACAGTGGTATACAGTATCCAATCTCTTCAAAAACTGATCAGGAGCGTTCATAAAAAGCAGGTCTCCATAATGGTGATCAAATGTTTTCTGACTTGCAATGAAAAACATGATTTATTTCTAAAAAAGAAACCCAATTTCAATTTCAGCTTAGAAACAAGTTTTTCGATGTGCAGTTTAAAGGACAGGTTCTCATCAATTAGAATGCCCACGTATTTATAAGATGTGACCATTTCAGTTTCAACCCCATAAACAGTTGGCAACCTAGTGTGGCAAGTGGAGGGTAGTAAAAGGTGTCACCGACAACGCCACCTGGGGAGTTTCGCCCCAGGAGATAGTTAATTGTTTAGGAGAAATAATTGAGTACCTTTGTTACAGGTCGCACAGTACGAAATTACCACGGGCAAGAGACGTTTTTAGAAAAATATAAACAATTTTATTTAACAGTTAATTAATAAAACAGATATTATCATCGTCATCAACATTGGCTGACTCATGTGCTGCTAGGCTGCGGCCAAAATGAAGGGGTGAACAGGGCTGGGGTTACCTTGGTGCCCAAAATCAAATCAAGGGAGGGATAATTAACAAAAGCACCCGTGGCCCACCACCAGGGATTGGGTCACCGTCAGGGGCCCACAGCACCTGTCCTCAAAGAAAAAGAGAAAATATAAACAGGCCTCACAGTCCTAGCACAGCCACTTTAAGACACACACACACAAACACACACACATACACACACACAAAACCAAACAAAGCAATGTACATTAATTGAATAATAAGGAAATAAACAAAACCCATCCATCCATCCATCCATCCATTTTCTTCCGCTTATCCGGGGCCGGGTCGCGGGGGCAGCTGCCTGAGCAGGGACACCCAGACTTCCCTCTCCCCGGATACTGCCTCCAGCTCTTCCGGGAGGACCCCAAGGCGTTCCCAGGCCAGCTGAGTGACATAGTCACACCAGCGTGTCCTGGGTCTTCCTCGGGGTCTCCTCCCGGAGGGACATGCCAGGAACACCTCCCGAGGGAGGCGTCCCGGGGCATCCGAAACAGATGCCCGAGCCACCTCAGCTGGCTCCTCTCGATGTGGAGGAGCAGCAGCTCTACTCTGAGCTCCTCCCGGGTGACAGAGCTCTTCACCCTATCTCTAAGGGAGCGCCCTGCCACCCTGCGGAGGAAACTCATTTCGGCCGCTTGTATCCGGGATCTTATTCTTTCGGTCATGACCCAGAGTTCATGGCCATAGGTGAGGGTCGGAACGTAGATTGACTGGTAAATCGAGAGCTTCGCCTTTCAGCTCAGCTCTCTCTTCACCACGACAGACCGATACAACGACCGCATTACTGCGGCCGCTGCACCGATCCGTCTGTCAATCTCATGCTCCGTCCTTCCCTCACTCGTGAACAAGACCCCAAGATACTTAAACTCCTCCACTTGAGGCAGGAACTCTCCTCCCACCTGGAGGGAGCAGGCCACCTTTTTCCGGTCGAGAACCATGGCCTCGGATTTGGAGGTGCTGATTCTCATCCCAGCCGCTTCACACTCGGCTGCAAACCGCCCCAGGGCATGCTGGAGGTCCCGGCTCGAAGGAGCCAACAAGACCACGTCATCCGCGAAAAGCAGAGATGAGATCCATTGGCTCCCGAACCAGATCCCCTCCGGCCCGTGGCTGCGCCTAGAAATTCTGTCCATAAAAGTAATGAACAGAACCGGTGACAAAGGGCAGCCAGTACAGGGGACCGCACGGCCCTTAACAGAGGGCCCCCGACCCCGTACTCCCGGAGCACCCCCCACAGTATGCCACGAGGGACACGGTCGAATGCCTTCTCCAAGTCCACAAAACACATGTGGACTGGTTGGGCAAACTCCCATGAACCCTCGAGCACCCTGCGGAGGGTATAGAGCTGGTCCAGTGTTCCACGGCCAGGACGAAAACCGCATTGTTCCTCCTGGATCCGAGGTTCGACTATCGGCCGAATTCTCCTCTCCAGTACCCTGGAATAGACTTTCCCGGGGAGGCTGAGGAGTGTGATCCCCCGATAGTTGGAGCACACCCTCCGGTCCCCCTTTTTAAATAGGGGGACCACCACCCCGGTCTGCCAGTCCAGAGGCACTGTCCCCGACTGCCACGCGATGCTGTAGAGACGTGTCAGCCAAGACAGCCCCACAACATCCAGAGACTTGAGGTACTCAGGGCGGATCTCATCCACCCCCGGTGCTTTGCCACTGAGGAGCTTACGGACTACCTCAGTGACTTCGGCTTGGGTGATGGATGGGTCAACCTCTGAGTCCCCAGCCTCTGCTTCCTCTATGGAAGGCGTGTCAGTGGGATTGAGGAGATCCTCGAAGTATTCCTTCCACCGCCCGACGATGTCCCCAGTCGAGGTCAACAGCTCCCCACCTCCACTGTAAACAGTGTTGGTGGAGGACTGTTTCCCCCTCCTGAGGCGCCGGATGGTTTGCCAGAATTTCTTCGAGGCCGACCGGTAGTCCTTCTCCATGGCCTCTCCGAACTCTTGCCAGACCCGAGTTTTTGCTTCCGAGACTGCCCGTGCTGCCGCACGCCTGGCCTGCCGGTACCCGTCAGCTGCCTCAGGAGTCCCCCGGGCCAGCCAGGCCCGGTAGGACTCCTTCTTCAGCTTGATGGCAACCCTTACTTCCGGGGTCCACCACCGGGTTCGGGGATTGCCGCCGCGACAGGCACCGGAGACCTTACGGCCACAGCTCCGGACAGCCGCGTCAACAATGGAGGTGGAGAACATGGTCCATTCGGACTCTATGTCCCCAGCCTCCCTCGGGATCTGGTCAAAGCTCTCCCGGAGGTGGGAGTTAAAGATCTCCCTGGCAGAGGGTTCTGCCAAACGTTCCCAGCAGACCCTCACGATACGTTTGGGCCTGCCAGGTCTGTCCAGCTTCCTCCCCCGCCAGCGGATCCAACTCACCACCAGGTGGTGATCAGTTGACAGCTCAGCCCCTCTCTTCACCCGAGTGTCCAAGACATACGGCCGGAGGTCAGATGACACGACCACAAAGTCGATCATTGATCTCCGGCCTAGGGTGTCCTGGTGCCACGTGCACATATGGACACCCTTATGCTTGAACATGGTGTTCGTTATGGACAAACTGTGACTAGCACAGAAGTCCAGTAACAAAACACCACTCGGGTTCAGATCGGGGAGGCCGTTCCTCCCAATCACACCCCTCCAGGTAACACTGTCATCGCCCACGTGGGCGTTGAAGTCCCCCAGGAGAACGACGGAGTCCCCGGTTGGAGCACTCTCCAGTACCCCTCCCAGGGACTACAAGAAGGCCGGGTACTCTGCACCGCTGTTCGGCCCATAAGCCGAGACAACGGTGAGAGCCCTATCCCCGACCCGAAGGCGCAGGGAAACGACCCTCTTGTTCACCGGGGAGAACTCCAACACTTGGCGGCTGAGCTGGGGGGCTATAAGCAAGCCTACACCAGCTCGCCGCCTCTCGCCGCGGGCAACTCCAGAGTGGAAGAGAGTCCAGCCTCTCTCAAGGAGTTGGGTTCCAGAGCCCAGGCTGTGCGTGGAGGTGAGACAGACTATTTCTAGTCGGTACCGCTCAACCTCCCGCACCAGCTCAGGCTCTTTCCCCCCCAGTGAGGTGACATTCCATGTCCCCATGGCTAGAGTCACCATCCGGGGATCGGGCCGCCGGGGCCCCCGCCCACGACCGCCACCCATATCCCTCTGCACCGGCCCCTTCTGAACCCTCCCGCGAGTGGTGAGCCCACGGGAGGGCGGGCCCACGTTGCTCGTTCGGGCTGCGCCCGGCCGGGTCCCGTGGGCAGAGACCCGGCCACCAGGCGCTCGCCTGCGAGCCCCAACCCCGGCTCCAGGGTGGGGCCCCGGTGACGCCGATCCGGGCGACGTGCACGTCCTTGGTAGTATAACTTTCATCAAGGGGCGAGTGAACAAAACCCAAATAAAGTAAATGGTTATTAAACCAAGTTAAATAAATTAATACAAAGGAGTCTCATTCACAAAACAAGATACACATATTCTTAATTAATTATATTAATTAATGAATGAAGTTCCCAGGGGCAGCAATCTAAGCCCCGATGCCAGCTCCGCGACGAGCCTCTGAGGTCAAATGACCGCTCCGACGCAGCTCCAAAGAGCCGAGGAACCACAAAACACAGTTTCAGTGAGCCAAAACAGCAGTGGGTCCAGGAGGTGATGGCTTCGGTGTTTTTGGACCTCACCATAACATCGTGGAGAGTCAGAGTAAATATTCTAAAGCAACACACAAAACAATTGCAATCAGCTGGAGGCAGAACAATAGAATGGACAGCGAGGAGCGGACAACCCCGACTTACCACATGGTGAACACAACGACACCCAGATGGGCTTCCAGTGGGACAACCCAGCCCCACGGCACCAGCAGTCTGCCACACTGCAGCGGAGACAACTGTGTCACATTTACACGATCGACACGTGAGTGGGGAGAAGAGGCAGCTGTGTGCTTTACTGCGCCTTTACCTGTGTGCTGCAGAGATAACGTGCGTCTGTGGAGATAACGTGCATCTGTGGCGGAGATGCCAAGGACGCTCCAACACCAGCAGAGCCACACCACCTGAGCTTCACCACGCTGACATCCACTCCGCCACGCCAGGCCACAACCACCACCGAGGACGAGCAGAACAACAAAGGAGAGGGTGCGCCAGGTGAAACCACCTGCTATATAGAGGTGCGACCGGCCATCAATCAGTGCACCAGAGAGACACAGCGCCTTGCTGTGAGGAGTAGTGAGGGTGCTCAGGCTACATCAGGAAGGTGAGATGGAAGCTGCTTGCCATTTGAAAATAGCATAGTCTTTGATTTATCTGCATTCAGCACTAACTTGAGCTGAGTCAAACAGAACTGAACAGTGTCAAAGGCTGACTGCAACAACTCAAGTGATTTTGAAGCTGAAGAAGAAAGCTGAAAGCTGAAAGCAGAACAATAAATTACTGTGTCATCAGCATACAAATGGGACACACTGTCAGACAAATTATCACAGAGATTATTCACATAAATTGTGAAAAACAATGGCCCTATTATGGAACCTTGAGGCACGCCCTTTGGGACAGGGAGGAAAGAGGAAGAAGACTTGGTGGCCTGGACACACTGCGTTCTATCTGATAAATAATTAGAAAACCAGTTCACAGCCTGGTTAGATAAGCCAATCTTGTGGAGTCTATCTGCCAGGATGGCATGGTCGACTGTGTCAAATGCCTTTGACAAGTCTATAAAAAGAGCTGCACAATATTTTCGGCCGTCTTGTGCCTCTATGATGTCATTCACCAATTTAATATTCGCAGTTATTGTACTGTGCTGTTTACGAAAACCTGACTGATATTGTGAGAGGAGACCATGAGCATCTAAAAAACATTTAAGTTGTTCATGTCAGACTTAAACAAAGGAGAGGACTCAGGTGCAGAGTAGAAACGGTAAAGACAAGCTTTTATTCTGGTTTCAGCCGCTTCCCCTTTAGACAAAGCGATAACACAACAGGCTATGAAAAAACTGATCTCGCCCGCACAGGCGGAAAGCATGCAGAAAGCACAACACAACAGAGGGCGATCCCGAAGGATGAAAAAACAAGCAAAATTCTACACTATCCTGAAACTCTAATATCTATAAACGTTACTCAAAGAAAATTCACTCTTAAAGAGGACAAAAGGCAAAAGGCCGAAAACTTAAACTACGCTACACAGAGCTATGAAAATTACAAAACAAAGCGCTCCAAGGGGAGGAAACAAATAGACAATGAAATCAAGACTAGCAGGCAAAAATAAACAAGCTGACCAAAACTTTGCAAAATGAAAATCACTCTTCTAAAGAGGTAAGCAATTGAAAACAGAAAAACAAGCGTGGCAATACTTAGTAATACTTGGCTGTGGAAATCAAGGCTTGGGCAATCGACGAGACGAACGATATACTCTGGCAACGAAGACAGGGGAAGACAAAGACTATATACACATGAGGAGGGAAGACACAGGTGGAGACAATCAGGGATCAGGGGAGACGCCAGACCGGTGACACAGGAGGAAGGGCAAGTGACCTGAAATGAGAGGAGGATTACTTTTCAAAATAAAACATGAATTTCACAAGACAAAGAACCCAAGACAGGACAGCCCTCACCGCGGTGTGACAGTACCCCTCCCTCTAGGGCCGGCACCTGACGGCCCAGCCTGTTCAGGATGGTCCCTGTAAAAGTCGTCAATGAGGGTGTGATCTACGATGTGGCGCGACGGGACCCATTGTCTTTCCTCCGGCCCGTAGCCCTCCCAGTCTACCAGAAACTGTCTGCCCCGGCCCCGGCTGCGTACAGCCAATAGCTGCTTGACTTTGTACACCGGACCTCCGTCGACCACCTCCGGTGATGGTGGAGGAGTGGCGACTGGAACCATGGGGCTCTCCTTGGCTGGCTTTACCTGGCTGACGTGGAAGGTGGGATGAACTCGGAGGGACCGGGGCAGACGAAGCCGGACTGCTGCTGGACCGACGAGTCTGGAGACTGGGAAAGGGCCAACAAAGCGTGGTGCCAGTTTCTTGGAGGAGACCTTGAGGTGTAAGTCCTTGGCGGACAGCCACACCCTTTGGCCGGGCTGGTAGTGGGGAGCAGGCCATCGCTTGCGGTCTGCTGCCTTCTTTACTCTGTCCCCCTGTCTGATAAGTACCTGGCGGGCGGCTGCCCAGATGCGGTGGCAACGTCGGACCATGGCATGGGCGGAGGGGACCGATACCTCCAGCTCATTGTCTGGAAAAAGCGGAAGCTGATAACCGAGAGCACAGTGAAATGGTGAGAGGCCAGTGGCTGATGTGGGCAATGAATTATGAGCATACTCTACCCAGACCAGGTGTTTGCTCCATGTAGAGGGATTCTGAAAGACCACACACCGGAGGCCGGTTTCCAGCTGTTGGTTGAGGCGTTCGGTCTGGCCGTTGGCTTCCGGGTGATATCCCGAAGTCAGGCTGGCTTTGGCCCCGATGAGTCTGCAGAACTCCCTCCAGAACCGGGACACGAACTGGGGCCCCCGGTCCGAAACAATGTCCTTTGGGAAACCATGGATTCTGAAAACTTGAGTCATCATGACCTCTGCTGTTTCTTTGGCAGAGGGTAACTTGGGCAATGCGATGAATCGTGTCATTTTGGAGAATCTGTCCACCACTGTGAGAACAGTGGTATTACCTTGAGAGACCGGGAGCCCTGTGACGAAGTCGACGGAGATGTCGGACCACGGTCTGGAGGGGATCGGGAGCGGCTGTAGAAGTCCCATGCGGGGCCTGGAAGATGTCTTGTTCCGTGCGCAGACCGAACATGCCTCGACGTACTCCCGGACCTCCGGTTCCATAGACGGCCACCAGAACCGCCGGGAAATGACGAACTTCGTTCTTTTCACTCCCGGATGACATGAAAGCAGCGAGGTGTGAGCCCAATGGATCACCTGTGGATGCAGCACAGGGGGAACAAACAAACGATTATCAGGGCATCCACTAGGTGACGGGGCCCCACCATTAGCTTGCTTTACCTCAGATCCTATTGGCCAAGACACTGCTTCTACCACACGGTTCAGTGGCAGGATGGTTTCAGGTTGCTTGGCGTCAGGCTCGGGGTCGAATAATCGTGACAGGACGTCTGGTTTGATGTTACGGGACCCCGGCCTATAAGACAGAGAGAAGGAAAAGCGATTAAAGAAAAGCGCCCACCTGGCCTGGCGAGAGTTAAGTCTCTTAGCCTTTCGGATATATTCTAGATTTTTGTGGTCGGTCCAGACTATGAACGGATGATCAGCCCCCTCCAACCAATGCCTCCATTCCTCCAAGGCGAGCTTGACAGCCAACAGCTCCCGATTGCCGACATCGTAGTTCCGCTCAGCCTTGGACAGCCGTCGTGACAGGAAGGCGCATGGGTGCATTTTACCGTCCTTTTCTGAGCGCTGGGACAGGACAGCTCCCACTCCCTCGCTGGAGGCATCCACCTCCACCACGAACTGGCGTTGAGGGTCTGGCATGGTGAGAATAGGAGCTGTAGTGAAGCGATGCTTGAGGATCTGGAACGCCCTTTCTGCTTCAGGAGACCAGTGGAACTGCACCTGGGTGGAGGTAAGAGCATGGAGAGGAGCCGCTATGGCGCTGAAGCCTCTGACAAACCGCCTGTAAAAGTTAGCAAATCCCAAGAATTGCTGAACCTTCTTGCGACTGTCGGGTGTAGGCCAATCTGCTACAGCGCTAACTTTAGCCGGGTCCATCTGAACCTTTCCAGGAGCTACTATGAAGCCCAGGAAGGAGACGGTATCGGCATGAAACACACTCTTTTCTGCTTTGACATACAGCTGGTTTTCTAACAGTCTTTCAAGAACTCGGGTCACGTGATCATGGTGTGTGTCGAGGTCAGGAGAGTAAATCAGGATGTCGTCCAAATAAACATACACGAAGTGGTCAAGGAAGTCTCTCAGCACATCATTAATCATAGCTTGGAACACAGCCGGAGCATTAGTAAGACCAAATGGCATAACTCTGTATTCATAGTGGCCACTGGGGGTGTTAAAGCCAGTCTTCCACTCGTCCCCCTCTCTTATCCGAATCAGGTGGTAAGCATTTCGGAGATCTAGCTTTGTGAACACTTTAGCTTGTTGAAGCTGATCAAAAACAGAGGACATGAGAGGAAGGGGGTAGCGGTTCTTTATTGTGATGTCGTTAAGAGGACTGTAATCAATGCAGGGTCTTAGGGACCCGTCTTTCTTCCCCACAAAGAAGAATCCCGCCCCGGCGGGTGACGAGGAGGGACGAATCAGGCCGGCTTTAAGTGACGCGGATATGTATTCCCTCATGGCTTCCCGCTCTGGTCCCAAGACGGAATACAAGCGACCCTTCGGAATAGTAGAGCCGGGAATCAGGTCTATGGCGCAATCATAGGGACGATGAGGTGGGAGTGACAGGGCTTTAGTCTTGCTGAAAACCTCCCGGAGGTGGTGATAGGCAGGAGGAACCAGGTTCAGGTCCGGATATTCGGGGTCTGTGACAGGGTTGGCAGAAAAAAGGTTAATCTCTGTGACAATCTTGCCCTGATCCACAGAGGAGACACAGTTCGCGCTACAGTTCATTCCCCATTCTCTGATCTTTCCTGTTCTCCAGTCAATGCGTGGATTATGTTGGACCAGCCATGGCTGTCCCAGGATCAGAGAGTGGGAGGGCGAGTTGATCAAGTAAAAGCGAATTCTTTCGCTGTGGCAGTCAATATGCATGTGAACGGGCTCACTGATGTGTGTGATCGCAAATAGTTCCTTCCCATTTAGCGACCTAGCCCTGATGGGTTTAGCTAGCAGTTCTGAATTAAGTCCCAAACCTTTAGCCAAACCCCAGTCCATTAAACTCTCATCTGCCCCTGAGTCGATGAATGCTTCCAAATTGGTGGCGGTACGATGTATTACAGTAACTCTCGTGAGTGTGCGTGGCGCCGAGCTTAAGCTTGGTGCGTGACTCACCACCTGGGATCCCTTGGCTGGGCAGGAGCTGACAAGATGGCCGATCTCTCCGCAGTAGAAGCACCTTCCCTCCAGCTGCCGTTTTCGTCGCTCCTCTGGTGTTAGTCGAGCCCTCCCCAGCTGCATGGGTTCCTCCTCTCGCTCGTTGCGGGGGGGATGACGTGGCGCCGGCGGTGATCGAGGAACAGCCGACCAGTTCGGCATAGATGGACGCGAGGGCCTCCCCATAGCTGCTGGTCTCTCCTCTCGCTGCCGTCTAAGCTGAGTGAGCCGATTGTCCGTCCTTATGGCGAGCGCGATGAGGGAATCCACGTCAGCCGGTAATTCCAGAGGAACAAGGAGGTCCTGTATGTGGGCTGCCAGCCCCTTCAGGAAAACGTCGTACAACGCCATGGCATTCCACCCACTCTCGCTGCCAGGGTGCGGAAGCGGATGGCGTAGTCGCAGACGGATCCACTGCCCTGCTTCAGGCTGCTCAGCTCTTGCGCCTTTTCCCTGTCAGAGGTAACCGGGTCAAAAGTTTTGGTTAGAGCAGCCTGAAAGTCTTTGAGAGAGTTACAGATCGCTGAGCCCCGCCCCCATTCTGCGGAAGCCCATGCCTTGGCTCTGTCGGTCAAATGTGAAAGCATGAAGGCTATCTTGGCCCGATCTGTGGGAAATGCATGGGGCATGAGCTCAAAACGAATGGAACAGTCAATCAAGAAAGCTTTGCATAAACCCGGTGCTCCGGTATACTGAGCGGGGGGAGCTAACTTACAACCGGCCCCACTGACCGGCTGAGTCGGCACTGGGGGGGCGGGCGTTGTCGGATCCTGGACTGCGACACTCGGTCGAGCAATCTGTCCAAGCAGGTCTTGTAGCTGGGAGGAAATATGGCCCATGTTCGCGGCCATGGCCGTCTGAAACTCCTCTTGGCGTGTAAGGCGTGCCTCCTGGGTGCGCAGAATCTCCGTCAGCCGTTCCATCTCTGCTGGGTCCATTTCTGGCCAGAGTATACTGTCAGACTTAAACAAAGGAGAGGACTCAGGTGCAGAGTAGAAACGGTAAAGACAAGCTTTTATTCTGGTTTCAGCCGCTTCCCCTTTAGACAAAGCGATAACACAACAGGCTATGAAAAAACTGATCTCGCCCGCACAGGCGGAAAACATGCAGAAAGCACAACACAACAGAGAGCGATCCCGAAGGATGAAAAAACAAGCAAAATTCTACACTATCCTGAAACTCTAATATCTATAAACGTTACTCAAAGAAAATTCACTCTTAAAGAGGACAAAAGGCAAAAGGCCGAAAACTTAAACTACGCTACACAGAGCTATGAAAATTACAAAACAAAGCGCTCCAAGGGGAGGAAACAAATAGACAATGAAATCAAGACTAGCAGGCAAAAATAAACAAGCTGACCAAAACTTTGCAAAATGAAAATCACTCTTCTAAAGAGGTAAGCAATTGAAAACAGAAAAACAAGCGTGGCAATACTTAGTAATACTTGGCTGTGGAAATCAAGGCTTGGGCAATCGACGAGACGAACGATATACTCTGGCAACGAAGACAGGGGAAGACAAAGACTATATACACATGAGGAGGAAAGACACAGGTGGAGACAATCAGGGATCAGGGGAGACGCCAGACCGGTGACACAGGAGGAAGGGCAAGTGACCTGAAATGAGAGGAGGATTACTTTTCAAAATAAAACATGAATTTCACAAGACAAAGAACCCAAGACAGGACAGCCCTCACCACGGTGTGACAGTTCACTGACCAGCCTTTCTAAAACGTTGGAGAGAACACACAATTTAGAGATCGGCCTATAGTTGTTAACTACGGAGGGATCACCACCTTTCAGCATGGGAAGAACATAAGCAGACTTCCATATTCTATTAACTACGGAGGGATCACCACCTTTCAGCATGGGGAAGAACATAAGCAGACTTCCATATTCTCGGAATCTTATTTTCAGAAAAAGTTAAATTAAAAATATGACAGAGGTTCTGCTATAAAGTCTGCAGCTGACCTCAAAAAGAAAGGCTCGAGATTGTCAGGTCCAGCAGATTTACTAAGATCCAATTGCTGTAGAGCCCTATGGACCTTGGCTACATCAAAAGGAGTCAGTTCAAATCTTGGAGCCATAGCATTAATAGGTGGTGATTGAGGGCAAACCTGTAGCACATTAGATTGATCTGAGGATTAAAATAGAGATCCTGAAGAAACAAAGTGCTCATTAAAATAATTAAGAATGGCTGTTTTGTCAGCAGGAGTATGTGCATCTTTTACTATGCAAGCAGGCAATTCGTCTGTGGTTTCATCCCCAAATGAGGATTTGACTACTTTCCAAAACTTCTTAGGATTATTTAGGTTACGGGTAGTTTTATCAACATAAAAATCAGATTTAGCCTTTTCAACAAGGGCAGTAAAGCGATTTCTGAGCTGATTAAATATCAGCCAGTAAACCTGGGATTCAGATTTTCTGGCCTTAGCCCAGGCATCATCCCTTGTGTTAAGAAGACTGGACAACTCAGGAGAGAACCAAGGACTGTTTCTACCTTCACTTTAAATTTGCGGAGAGGGGCATGTTTACTCCCAAAGCCAGCTCTACATCATTAAAAAGTGACAGCTTGGACCAATCAAAATGCCATGAATCATGATGAAAACCCTGCTCACAGAAATGTTTACAATCACGTTTAAGAATAATACATGGATTTGATTTTGGGAGCTTAGCTCGTCTAATAGTGGCTATAACAAAATGATCATTCATATCATTTGCAAAAATACCAATATATGAACATTTATGAGGAGAATTAGTTAAGAATAAATGAAGAAGAGGGGATTTCTCTGGACATTTATGGTTTGGGCGCGTTGACTCGTTAACTATTTGTGTAAGGTTAAAAGAATCATACATAGATTTAAAAGAGATAGATCAGCAACAGAAGATAACAAATCCCAGTTCAGATCTCCTGTGATAAGAATCACATTGAAGTCTAAAGTCAAAAGCTGTTTATTCAATGATGATAAAGTCTCACTACTAGCAGAGGGCGGTCAACAGCAGCCTACAATGGTGAGAAGGTGGCCATTTAGAAGCTACAATAACAACAATAAACATTGTAACCTTTAATAGCAATGTCTTTGTCTGTGATCGATTTCTTTAGCCAAGTATCAGATAGGACAATAATGTCAGTATCAATCAATGTCAGTAGTCGATTTAAATTGAGTTTTAACTAGGTCAAGTTTTGGCAATAGACTTCTTACATTTAGGTGTACAACACCAAGCCCTGATCTGGATTTAAAATCAGTGGGAGTACTCAGACAGTTTATTTCTGGGCTGGGGTTGAGTTCAATGTTACCAGACAGTAAAAGCAAAAGAAAAAGAAAATATTTCTTCCTCACTGGGTGTGTAGATAGTGGATGAATAGAACTATGCCTGTTCCTTTGGCTACTAGGACTTGGGGGATACAAATAAAGTGATAGCAACCAGTCATATGCACTAAATAATAAAACAAAGTGAGGCAAAATGGCATCATCGGTATAATGCATGGCCCGGGTGGGACAAAACTTGAAAAAGATGGTATCCCGAACAGTACAGTCTTCTCCATATGCAATGGAAAGCCAACTGTTCCCAACCACTTCAAGTTCGCTGACGGTAGGAAGAGAGAAAAGAGCCAGAAGAGCAAGCACTACATTTGCCATGATGAAAAACGATATGATAGCAGAGGCTAGGGTTAGGTTGCTATGGCGCCGTACTAGGTGGCAGCCTGTAACAGCAGCTCCCGTGGGTTTTTAAGTTTTTTCGTAGTTTTTGTTGTATTTGTGGTGTGTTTGTGTTCTGGTTTTCGCTGAACTTTTGGCGGCTCTTCTCCGGAGACTGGGAGAGGACGAACACCTTTCTTTTTTTTCTTTTTTGAACTTTTACGGCACTTTTTGTGATGTTTTTGCTAGCCCTAGCAACGGAGGGTCAGGAGCGCATCATTGAGCGCATTGTTTACACAAGCGACCAGCTGATTGCGCTGTGTAAACCTGCACTGCTGCCCGTAGCCAGGCCTGAGGTCCTGAAGGAGCTGCGGAGGAGACGCCGTGGCTGCAGAGCCAGAGTGAAACGGAGGGTGAAGAAGAGGAGACACAGACCGGCTGTACCGGCGATCGTCATGGGAAACGTGAGGTCTCTGGGGAACAAGACGGACGAGCTCGCCGCGCTGATAAAGGCTCAGAGGGAATATCGTGAGTGCAGTGTGTTGTGTTTCACGGAGACATGGCTTCACTCAAACATCCCGGACCACAGTGTGGCAATTCCCGGCTTCAGCACTGTTCGGGCGGACAGGGACGTGACAAGCAGTGGAAAGAAAAAAGGAGGAGGGATTGCACTGTATGTGAGTGAGAAGTGGTGTAATCCCGGACATGTTCATGTGAAGAAACGTCTCTGTACCCCGGACATTGAACTGGACACACTGGATCTGTTGTATGCAAATGCTAAGGATGCATACAGTCCCACAGCCCTCCCCCCTCTTGGAAGATCTGACCACAACCTGGTCCTGCTGACCCCTAAGTATATCCCCCTTATTCAGCGGCAGCCTGTCCACACTAGGAGCGTGAGAAGGTGGACTCAGGAGGCTGCTGACGCACTACAGGACTGCTTTGAGTCGACAGACTGGGATGCACTTGTTGAGCCACATGGAGAGGATCTCGACAGCATGACCGACTGCATCACAGAATACATCAGGTTCTGTGAACACACCACCATGCCAACCCGGACTGTACGCTGCTTCCCTAATAATAAGCCGTGGATCACCAATGACCTGAAAGCCCTTCTTTACAAGAAGAAGAGGGCGTTCAGGTCTGGAGACAGGGAAGAACTGAGGAGAGTGCAGCATGAACTCAGGGATATTCTGAGGGCCTGTAAAGACGCCTACAGGAGGAAGCTGGAGGCCAAACTCCAGCAGAACAATGTGAGGGATGTGTGGACTGGTATGAAGCAGATCACTGGGTGTAAGGTGAGCGGCAGACAGTCATCGGGCAGCCTGGAGAGGGCAAACGAGCTGAACAGATTCTTCAATAGGTTCAGCTCACAGCCTTCTGTCGTCTCCCTGACACCTACAGACCCCCACACACCCTCACTGCCCCAAATGCTTCCTCCCCTCCTCCCTCACTCCTCTGATGTGAGCTCTCCTGTGCAGCACCTCTCCTCCTCCTCCTCCTCCTCCACCTCTTCCTCCTCCACCTCCTCCTCCACCAGCAGCCTCCCCCGCATGACTGTGACTGCAGGCCAGGTTAGGAGACAGCTGGAGAGACTCCACCAGCAGAAGGCTGCAGGCCCTGACGGTATCAGCCCCAGGATCCTGAAGACATGTGCCAGCCAGCTGTCTCCAGTCCTACAACACCTCTACAACCTGAGCCTGGGTCAGGAGAGAATACTGGTGCTTTGGAAGATATCCTGCCTGGTTCCTGTTCCAAAGAAGTCGACACCATCAGACCTCAATGACTATCGACCAGTGGCCCTCACATCTTACGTCATGAAGGTGCTGGAGAGACTGGTTTTGGCCAACCTGAGGCCGCAGGTGAGAGCCCTGCTAGACCCTCTGCAATTTGCTTACCAGCCCCACTTGGGAGTTGATGACGCTGTCATCTACCTGCTGCAACAAGCCCATTCGCAACTGGATGGTGGAGGAGGCACTGTGAGAATCACATTCTTTGATTTCTCTAGTGCTTTTAACACCATTCAGCCACTGCTACTGGGGGAGAAGCTGCGGGTGATGGGTGTAGACGACACAATGATCTCCTGGATTACCGACTACCTGACAGGCAGCCCACAGTTTGTCCGTATGGGCAGTGTTCTGCCTGATGCGGTGGTTAATGATACAGGAGCTCCACAGGGGACTGTACTGTCTCCTTTCCTGTTCACCTTATACACCACTGACTTTCAGTACAACACCGGGTAGTGTCACCTGCAAAGGTTTTCTTACGACTCGGCTGTTGTTGGGTGTATAAGTGAGGGACAGGAGGAGGAGTACAGGGCACTGGTAGACAACTTTGTGGAGTGGACTGGACAGAATCACCTGCGGCTGAACATCAGCAAGACCAGAGAGATGGTGATAGATTTCAGGAAGAAGAGGAAGACGGCTTTCCAACCTCTGTGCATTCTGGGAAAGGATGTGGAGGTGGTGGAGGATTACAAGTACCTGGGTGTTACCATCAACCACAGACTGGACTGGAGATCTAACACTGAAGCTGTTTACAAGAAGGGGATGAGCAGACTTTACTTCCTGAGGAAGCTGAGATCCTTCAACGTGTGCAGCAAGATGCTGGAGATCTTTTATCAGTCTGTGGTGGCCAGTGTACTTTTCTTTGCTGTGGTTTGTTGGGGAAGCAGCATTGGAGCCAGCGACACCAACAGACTCAACAAACTGATCAGGAAGGCTGGCTCTGTGATTGGCTGCAAACAGGACACTCTGGAGGCTGTGGTGGAGAGGACGACACTGAAACTGTTATCCATCATGGATAATCCTCTCCACCCTTTCCAACTCACACTGGTCAGACAGCGGAGCACCTTCTCCGGAAGGCTGCTTCAGCTTCGCTGTCGTAGCAATAGATACAGGAAATCTTTCCTGCCACAAGCCATCACTTTATACAACAACTCTCTCACCTCTGCCTGACAGAGAACTCTGGTCTCTCTACTGTTTTGTTGTATATATTATTATTGTTATAGTATATTTTGCATATTTTGTTTTGTTGTATATATTATTATTGTTTATTGTTTATAGCACACTGTGCACTGTATATATACACTATGTATATATTGGATTCTATTTATGTTATGTACAAAGTGTTTTATTTGCGGACCCACTACTGCTGTAACAAAATAATTTCCCAGTCTGGGATCATTAAAGTAATTCTATCTATCTATCTATCTAGTTGCTGCAGGGCTGGTGGAGGCTAGCTGCTGCGGGGCTGGTGGGAGCTAGCTGCTGCAGGGCTGGTGGAGGCTAGCTGATGCAGGGCTAGTGGAGGCTAGCTGCTGCAGGGCTGGTGGAGGCTAGCTGCTGCAGGACTGTGGCCACTGTGGCATTCCAACATTTAGAAGATCTGCATATCGGCTGGCAGAGCCTAGCTGCTGCAGGGCTAGTGGAGGGCTAGCTGCTGCAGGGCTGGTGGAGGCTAGCTGCTGCAGAGCCGGTGGAGGGCTGTTGTAGGCTAACTGCTGCAGGGCTGGTGGATGCTAGCTGCTGCAGGGCTGGTAGAGGCTAGCTGGTGGAGGGCTAGCTTCTGCAGGGCTGGTGGAGGCTAGCTGTTGCAGGGCTAGTAGAGGGCTAGCTGCTGCAGGGCTAGTGGAGGCTAGCTGCTGCAGAGCTGGTGGAGGGCTGGTGTAGGCTAGCTGCTGCAGGGCTGGTGTAGGCTAGCTGCTGCAGGGCTGTGGCCACTGTGGCATTCCAACATTTTATTTTAATTTTTTTTTATTGAATGATAATTGTACACAACATATTGGCATAGTACATTGCACTACAGAATAAACAAGGCACATGGACAAACCTCAGAATATCATCAACTGTGTAAGACGAAAGAAAGGAAGAAATCTCAGAAAATAAATTGGGATTGGGAAAAGTAAAATAAATAAATAAAGGGGGGAGAGCTAGGGGTTTTCAGTAAGATTAAGCTCCTCTACTAACCTACAAAGTTTCAATGCATTTTTCTTCTCCATACATTTCAGGGATGAAAAATAATGACATAGTTCTTTATGAAAACATAGAAATTAGATTTGGATTTCATGCATCTATTTTTATGAATGAAAAATTTACCAAGAATGATGAAAGTGTTAACAGCCAGGTCATGGGACGCCTCTTTCATAGATACACCATATAAAACATTTTCTTTTGTTAGAATAGAGAAATTGGGCATTTTAGGGAATAACCAGTCGCACAAATCTTCCCAGAAGGTATTCACAGATTTACCGTCATAAAATAAGTGTTCAGTTGTTTCAGTGTCTTCATCACAAAATGAGCAGTTATTGTGGTCAAAATTAAAACAATTCCTTAGAAATTCAGAGGAGGGGTATACTCTATTAAGAATTTTAAAGTGCACTTCCTTCGCTTTGGGAGCAATGGTAAATTTGGATCTCAAACTTTCAACTTCTTTTTTAGAGAAAAATTGTAGAATTGATATTCTGTTTGATGAGAATGGATACAGTTCTTTAACCAAGGTATGTCGGATTGTGATATTAGGTAGTTTAAGATCAGTGATATTGTGGCCATTTATCAAAAGCGAAGCAAGTGTTGGGTTCACATTACTTTTATACAGATTATAAGACATCACAACAATAGATTAAGGGATTGCTTTGACAAGATGATTATACTGCCTTCTGTCATTCAGGTTATATTTAGAGCAGAGAATCTCAAAGGGTACAATGTTTCCGGTATTATCCAAGAGGTGCATCACTGACCAAATTCCTTTCTCTAGCCAATTTTGATTAAAAAAAAAAGATTTATTTCTCGATAAAATGTATCTGCAATTCCATAATGGGGTGTTGTGGGGACTAAAATTGTGCTTGTAGATCATTTTCCAGTAATGTAAAACCTGTTGATGGAAGGCAGATAACTTGATAGGGAGCTTCTTTAGGTCAAAGTCACATCTCAGAAGGAAGTTAACACCTCCTAGATCTATTTAATTTGGGATATGAAACCACAAGCTGTTTTCATTCTTCAAAAATGATCTCAACCAGTTAATTTAATTTAGTGCCGTTGACACAGTCTATATCAATGGCTTTAAGACCTCCCTCCTCATATCCTTTAATCAAAGTTCCTTTCCTAATGTAGTGTGTTTTTCTATTCCAGATGTAATTAGTTTGCCTGATTTATAGACTTGATTGCTCTTTTGGAGAGTGACAAAGAGTAGGCCGGGTAAATAAATCTTTAAAGGGATTCCATTTTTGTGAGAAAAATTGGACCAATGATAGAGATGTCCCTTTGAGACCAGAGTGATTTACATTTGTCCAAATTGTTCCAAATGTTTAGGTTATTTGAAGTGTCATTATCCTTAGTAATGTGTATGCCTAAGTATTTAACCGTTGATTTAACAGGAATATCGTGAATTGTTGTAAGCAGAGAATCATGGATTGGTAACAAATCACATTTTTTAAGGTTTAATTTTAAGCCAGACGCCTTAGAAAAAAAATCAATTGTCTCAATGACTTTAGGGATTTGATCACTATTTTTCATGAAAATGGCTGTGTCGTCAGCCAGTTGGCTAATTGCCAGCTGTCTGCCTAGCACTGTCAGTTTTTCAAAGTCTGTATTTTTGATGAGAATTGATAGCATTTCCGTTGCTGCAATGAAAAGCAATGGAGATATGGGGCACCCTTGTTTAATGCCTTTACTTTTTGAGAATCTTGGGCATGTACCCTGCGGTAGTATGACTGTCGAATGTGTCGAATGCTTTAAAAAAATCTAGGAATAAAATAAAACCCTCTTCTTCAATTAAATGATTATATTCAAGTAAGTCAAGCACAAGCCGTTTATTATTATGAATTGATCATCCTTTTATAAATCCAGATTGTGTGTCTGAGATAATTTGAGTGATACCAGATTTCAATCTGTTTGCAAATATATGAGTTAAAATGTAATAATCATTATTGAGCAATGTTATAGGTCTAAGATTGTCAATTATTTTATGGTCTTTACCAGGTTTAGGGATGAGTGTGATTATTCCCTGCTTCATAGTGGTTGGAAGAATGTGGGATTCAGATATTTCTTTTAACATATGGAAAAAGATGTCTTTAAGATGATCCCAGAAATGCCTGTAAAAATTGCTAGTTAGACCATCTGATCCCGGAGATTTATCCAATGCTAGGCATGTCATAGCCTTTTCCACTTCTGCCATACTGATATCTGCCTCACATACATTTTTGAAACACTCATCAACTCTGGGGATCCATTCCTTAACATGCTCAAAGAAAGCATCAGCATCTGGGGATGAATAAGAGGAGGAATATAGTTTACTGTAGAATTTAAATATTTCCTTAGAAATTAAATCTGGGTCAGTGCATTCTTGATCGTCTATCAGTAATGTTCTTATAGCATTCCATTCTTGTCTCTTCTTTTCCAATCTACAAAAATATGCTGAGCTCCTCTCTCCTTCTTCTATCCATTTCGCTCTTGGCTTTATAAATGTAAATGTTATCTAATGAAGATTGCAAAAGTAAAAGTTGTTGTTTGTTATCCTCATTTATAGAGAGTTTATTACAGATACTGTTGATTTCTTTAATGATTTCTTGCTCTTTTTTCTTACTATCCCTACTTATTATTTTACTTTTTGAAATCTAGCGTACTTTAAATTTCAAATACTCCCGTTTAGCTCTATAAGTTTCAATGTTAGCATCTGTAGTTACATAATTTATCGCATCAATAATTTCTTGGCAGAAGGGTTCATTTTTTAGTAAACTAAAATTAACTAATTAAATTTCCAATAACCTTTTTTGAAACGTGTGTTTGAGGATATAGAATTAAGCTTAATTATGCAATGATCTGTTAGAGGTGCAGCTGAAATTGTAGCAGTTGATTCAAGCCCAGACCTGTTATCTGACACCAACCAAAGATCAATTCTGGATTTAATTGAGCCATCAGGTTTGAACCACATATAAATTAGGGTATCCGGATTATCAATCATCAATCATATTAAACTCACTACAGAAGTCAAGCAAAACAGGATTATAAAAATGTCTTTGGTATTTTGTAGGATACCTATCAAGCCATTCATCCATAACCATATTATAATCGCCACCAAAAATAAGGTTTTCAGTAGGATATCTTTGATAAAGATCGCTGACTCTCTGTGTGATTTCAGAAATCTTTTTTTTGTTCTGGTTGAAATTGTTGTACCCATAAATATTTCATAGAATTAGAAAATCATCATTTGCTTCAAAGACACAAATTATCCAGTGACCTAAAGGGTCCCTGTTTGTGGTCAAGATTTTCCCAGGGAAGTTGTTAAGGAGTATGGCCACACCTGCCGATCTGTTTGTACCGTGACTAAACACAATTTTGTCACCCCATTGATTCGACCAGAATTTTTCATCCATGTCATTCAAATGTGTTTCTTGCAGGAGAACACATTGTGCTTTTTCATTTTTGTAAAATAGGAAGGTTGATTTTCTTTTAATAGAATCTCTTAGACCCCTAGCATTAAGAGAGATAAATGAGAATTTAGAATTTAAAAAAAGGCATAAAAGAAAGAGATATAAATTCAACTGAGAAATGTGGACGTTTGTTTGAGACTAAGCACTGTAGTATTGCCCCTAACACTGTTAAACATAATAAAATGTGTAACAAATCTTCTTGTCTTCCTATATTTTACTGTATTAGGTGAATATGTGAACTCATACAGCAACGAAAAGGGAGGTAGATATCAATGTAAACTTTGAGACAACAAGTGTAAATTAAGGTTCATATTTACTTGATGCATAATCTTCAATCTTAGGTTCTAAAAGAGTGCATCCTATCCTCATTTAACTGTAGCATATAAAGCTGAGATAACCTTAACTTCAGCAGATAACATTAAGATGTATCAAAAGAAGAAATTTGAGATTTTCTGTTTAAGCATAAAGCCTTTGTTTTTTTTGTTTTTTTTAATAAACCGTGTGATGCAACGCATCAAAAATAACCCTGAGTACTTTAAAGCATCATATCTAATAGATTTTATCCCCCCCCCCCCCCCCCCCCCCCCCCCGCGTTTTAAACAAACCTGAGATAATACTGTAAGTATCGAGCCTCCGATTTGAACATAAGAGGTATGTGCACAAAAATGTATTAAACACATTCACCAAAGGAAGGTTCAAATACCTGGGGGAGAAAGGTGCATGAACTCTTGCACTTTGTAATCTATCTAATCTGGTACAACCTTGTTACCATCAATGTACCCCCACATGTCCTCTGTAGTACACGTTCTTCCCTGCAGCCCGAGCTTGCTCCATCTTCGGCCACGCAGCAGCGCGAGCCTCTCGGTCAGCTTTGCAGAAATCTTGCTTAAAGTGGATCCCCAAATCTTTCCAGATTTTACAGTTCTTGGACAGCCTCCAGAAGGCATTCCGGTGGTGTCTCATGGTTAACTGCATGATGACTTGGCGGTTTTTCCCCACCTCTCTTCTCCCAAGGCGGTGAACGGTGTCAACCATGGTTTCGATCGAAATTTTGGGGCTTTGGCACGAGAGCTTAGAAAGAGCAGCTTGTCCGATCCGCCATCTTGCTGCTATTCCTGGCATTCCAACATTTAAAAGATCTGCATATCGGCTGACAGAGGCTAGCTCCTGCAGGGCTAGTGGAGGCTAGCTGCTGCAGGGCTGGTGGAGGCTAGCTGCTGCAGGGCTGGTGAAGGGCTGGTGGAGGGCTAGCTGCTGGTGGAGGCTAGCTGTTGCAGGGCTGGTGGAGGGCTGGTGGATGCTAGCTGCTGCAAGCTGCTGCAGGGCTGTGGCCACTGTGGCCTTCCAACATTTAGAAGATCTAGCTAATGCGGAGATAGCTGTTGCAGAGCTAGTAGAAGCTAGCTGCTGCTAGCACACACTACCAGGTAAAGTCCCAGAAAGGCTCAAGGCTTTAAACAGTCCAGACAGTTCAAACAGTCCAGTGCTGGGCAAGCACTACAGCCATAAGCAAGACCAGGCCTTTACATTTCAGCTTCCCCTCTTTCCTGTTTTGTACCCTTGGAATGCCTGATAAAAGTATCCCAACTGTGGCCTTCCAACATTTAGAAGATCTGCAGAAGGATGCTTTGTCTACCTTAAGAGTGGAGGTGAACTCCAGGTTGGCCTCAGCTTCAGCAGTCCAGGTGGATTTCAGGTGGGTCTAGGCCTCAAACAATCCAGATTCCGAGTTAAGCAACAATCCAGGTGCATCCAAATAAAAACATTTCATCAAGAGACCCCAGACTGAAGAGAAGATGTTGTTGATGAAAAGTTCCACTCATTCAGGTCTAAATGTCTCAATAATCACAAATAAAAACAGTAGAAAATACAGACATCAGGCACTGACACACAAACAGTGGACAGACTTGGCTGCCATCTTGATGGGATGGGATAGTCCTGTTTAATCTGAAACACCGGTCTCCTCTGTGTACGGAGTGAGTCTGGGGGTGGACAATGTGTTGTAGCTCCGGTGGTATAAAACCAGTAAAATCAAAATGACTGTGTGAGTTATATATATATATACACATTTACAGAGTGCCAATTTCTCTCTCACATAGTGGTAGAAGAAAAAAGAGAAGAAGAAGAAGAAAAAAATACTTCTTCTGAGGGGCGCTGTATAATTGTCATTTTTTATTGAAAGAGCACCATCAAACAGCTACATAAAACACCATCATTGAACAGCCCAGATAACTACACAAAGGAAAAATCGATACAATCAACATGCAAGCCGTGGTTTCCACTGTAGCTCCATAGCAACCTCCATAGCAAGGATAACGTATACGGATACGTAACAGCACCACAATTTTCTGATGTAACCGGCAATAATAATCATAAATAATAATAAACATAAAGACCATATACATTTACTGAGTGAGGATTATGAAAAATAAGTGCATATGTCTCGATATGTCTCTAGTGTCTTGTTATTGGAAGGTCGTTGGTTCAATTCCCTTGGTGTCAAAGTGTCCTTGGCATAGATAGTGAACCCCAAATTGCTCCTGATGAGTGGGTTGGCACCTTGCATGACAGCCACCGCCATCAGTGTGTGTATGTATGTATGTATGATCACTGTAAGTTGCATTGGGGAAAAACAAAAGTTTGCTTAATGCCGTAAATTTAAAGTTCACTGGGTTCAATTAATGTTGAAACATGTTTATTTTAATTGTCCTTCCTATTTAAAACACTTCTCAGAACTGGCATGCAGGGCCGTAGCCAGGATTTTTGAAATACCGAGGTCTGCTTTAGGACATTTTTATTTTCTCATTTTTAAACAACCTGCTTATGACAAGGTCTGACACAGAATATAAGGACCCAAATGCACAACTGGAGACAGTTCAGTTTAAAAGTCAACAGGGATCAGGCAGAAGCAAAAGTCAGAGGAGAAATGCTTGAACACTACTGGAGATGGAGACAAACTTACATAGAAAACATGTAGCACACAGACTACATACACAAGGTGTAGCACATCAGGGATGGGTGGCCGATCACATATTTGGGTTTTTGTATTCTTTTTTTTTTTTTTGTACAACAAATCAAATCAAATCAAATCAATTTTATTTATATAGCCCAAAATCACAATCATATTGCCTCAGTTGGCTTTACAATTTGTACAGTGAACAACATCCTCTGTCCTTAGACCCTCAATTCGAGTGAGGAAAAACTTCACATGTTGATGGAAAAAAAAACTTTTAACAGGGTAAAAAAAACAAAACAATGGAAGAAACCTCAGGAAGAGCCACAGAGGAGGGATCCCTCTTCCAGGACAGACAGACATGCAATAGATGTTGCGTGTACAGAAAAAAGCAACAATTCACAGTTTACAAGTTACATCAACAGAAAGTCTGATACAAGTTATGTAAAGTGAGTGGATCCAGGAGACGACCAAGCAGGATGAGGCATCACCAAGTGGTGCCCGAGCCAGACGACCTCCTGTCCACCATGGTGACCTGGAAGAGGGCAGGCCACACAAGATAATTAGTAATAGACAGAGAGAGGCATCAAGATTAACAGAAATATAGATATGAGGAGATAGTGAAGCAGAGGAGCGCAATGATCCAGCAGAGCCCAGGGTGTGACGATCCAGTTCAGTCAGTATTTCAAGGCAGCTGGAGCTCGGAAACGATAGATGGTCCCAGGGGGCTGTGGTCCATCAGAAGGGAGCCTGAAAGAAAGAGGGGAGGAGGAGAAAGAGAAGGTGGAGAGAGAAGAGGAGGAGGGGGAGGAGAAAGCTATAGAGAGTGTAGAGAGTGACACAGCTTGCAGCTTGTGGGAACAGAAAACAAAAACAAAGGTTAGAGAAATGCAATATTGATCAGAATAAACAGATTGTTTCTCGTCGGCAGCACAGTGTAATCTAATATTATAGGAACTCAATTGAGACTGACACCGACCCACTGAAGAAGCTTACAATTGATATCAAGGGCTAATTAAAGGCTAAATCGAAGAAGTGAGTTTTGAGTTTAGATTTAAAGGCGTCAAAAGAGCCAGATTGTCTGATGTCAGCTGGGAGGTTATTCCAGAGGGAGGGAGCCCAATAGGAAAAAGCCCTGCAGCCAGCTGACTTCTTCTTAATCCTGGGAACCATCAGGAGCCCTGAATTTTGAGAGCGTAATGCCCGAGTTGGAATATATGGTTTAATTAGATCTGACATGTAAGACAGAGCAAGGCTGTGTGCGGCTTTGTATGTCATCAGCAGCACCTTAAAGTCTGATCTTAGATGCACTGGGAGCCAGTGCAGAGATGCTAAGATTGGTGTAATATGATCAAATTTTTTGGTACGTGTTAAGACTCTGGATGCAGCATTCTGAACCATCTGAAGACTTTTAGTGCTCTCATGTGGAAGACCTGAAAATAAGGCATTGCAGTAATCCAGCCTAGACGAAACAAAGGCATGAATCAGGATCTCTGCATCTGCGGTGGACAGGAAGGACCTAATTTTAGCTATATTGCGCAGGTGGTAGAAGGCGATCTTGGTAATTTCTTTGGTGTGCTGATCAAAAGAGAGTGTAGAATCAAAAGTAACACCTAAATTCTTGACAGTTGAGCTTTGAGAAATAACGCAGTTGTTGAGAGTTACAGTCACCTGATCAACATGGTGTCTCCGTCTGGCGGGAGCGATGACCAGCATCTAATTTTTTTCCGAATTTAGGAGCAGGAAGTTTACTGACATCCACCTCTTCACTGCATATAGGCAGGTCTCTAGTTTCGTGATTTGAGATTTGTCATCAGCTTTTAAGGGCACATACAGCTGAGTGTAGTCCGCATAGCAGTGGAAATGTATTCCATAGCTCCGAATAATTTGGCCGAGAGGTGAAATATATAAAGAGAAGAGCAAAGGGCCCAGAATAGAGCCCTGTGGAACTCCATACTTCACAGCAGTAAAAATTGATGAAGTACCATTGTAGGAAACACATTGTGTTCTTTCGGACAGGTACGATTTTAGCCAGGCTAGGGCCAGGCCAGAGATGGCAAATTGACTTTCAAGTCGGTCTGACAATATGCCATGATCTATAGTATCAAATCACTGCATGAAAAGTGGGATTTTCGGCCCCGTAAACGCCCGGATATCTCCCTAATTTTCGGCAGTTAACGACAATTTACAGGCTGTGAATGTGGCGTTTGTCTGTGCCGAAAATTGTCGGAAACGAACCATGACATCATTGGAGCTCCAGGAGGTGCGAACGGCTCCAATTTGCATATGAATAGCAGCGAAACCACGCCTGGCCAGAGAATGTGTGGGCTGGCTTGAATATCCTCACTCAGTATTGGATGAAACCACTACTCATAAACAAGCAAAATCGCTCGTGATTGGTCACCCTGGGTCATTATAAATGTAAACCCAAGTGAGAATTATTTATATATATACACATATATATATATATATATATATATATATATATATATATATTCATTTATATTTATGATATCATCAAGGACATGAATGAATTTTACTGAGGAAAGGAACATTTGCCAGAAAGGTGTTGTTTATTCAAAGAAAGAGTTTTATTAGCACAAACACACAGCATGTACGAAGCATAATCTGCCCACACAACAAACGGGAAGCGCACAAGAGGCCCAAAATCCTACAGCACCGCGTAGTGTCTGTTTTTGCAGACGTCTGTGGTGCGCTGCCCTGTACTTTGGAATCGCCTCTCATGTGACAGCAGTGTGGCGCAGAGCTCGGTGAGCTCCCGGCTGCGAACGGACAGAGGTCGCACAATTCATCCAGACACCCGCCATCTTGTGCCGTCTTCCTCCTCAGACATCAGGTCCATGGCGGCGCACTTCGAAAGGTCCACCTCATCCTCAGCAAGCACACTCTGGCTCGCTTCCAGCAGCTGTAAAAACAATCAATGAGACGATCAGTACTGCGCGATGCACTGCATATGGATACAACACATCTATTATTTAATAGAATAATAGTCACATTGACCAAAGACGGATCCAATCTAATAAATCTTACCCTTTTTGTCCTCTATCGACTCCGAGCTGAACTCCTCACAGCGTCCGCCTGCGATGCAAGATCTGCTTGCTTGTTGTCCTGCGTACTGTCTCGTAATGTCTTACAGGCAGCTGGAAAACAATTAAAAACACTGGTATTAATAAAGAAACGTACGTCACAGTAAAATTAAACGAGGGAGAAAACAGTAACAGTTACTTACAGACAATGACGTCATTATCGGCATCGTGTAAATCTGGACTTGCAGATTTGGCTCCGAGCTAACAGGAGGTCGCGGCCTTGTTATGAGGCGAGGTTAGTCCGTGAAAACAAAATGCTCGCAGCGATAAACCTCCGTGTCCCTCTGCGGCAGCGAAGCTCCGTCCGTCGGCGACATTCTTTGTGGCGACCCGGCAAAGCTCCTCCCGTCAGCGCAGGCCTCCTCTTGACAATGGCTAGGCCGCTAGCCTAGCTCCTGCTAGCTAGCTTAGCTTCTGCTAGCTAGCTTAGCCGAACTTGATTCGTGTCCATTAAAACACAAACACTTCGACTGCGATGGAGAGTCCAACTCACACACTCACAGCACGTCGTCCGACAACAGTTTACAGTCTGTTACTAATAAAACACGACACTGACGACACACACAGGCCACTGTCAGCTGCTCGACGCCATTAACTCTCTGCTCCTTCTTCCTCGTTACTCACGCTCCGGTCTACCCGGAAGTGTAAAAACTCTTACAGGTCATGAACTCTCACACGCAATAAGAATTACTTTTCAACTGCTTTTAAAACATTCAGAACCCATGAAATTATAGAAATACTTTTTTTTTTTTTTTTACATTTTAATATCTTGGTTATCTCAAAATATTTCATGCAAATTTTAACTTATTAACAACTGGCGTTTTATCTTTAACTTGTTCCCAGGAGAGAGAGAGAGAGAGAAAAGAATAAATAATCTTTTTTACATAACATTGGCCATTGCTAATGACATACACAGTAATCAATCTATCATACTTTCATTAAATAAATCAATTCAAGCTTAAATATAAGGGTCTATAATTAGGCTATACTGAGCCTCATCTATTTATACCAGAGATTTTCTTAAAATGAAGTTAACACCTTTTAGAAAAAGGTCACCTGGAGTAAAATTCCCCCTGCTACCCTGATTTGCATTTGTATAGCTCACAGCATTCTCATTTACATGTTAAAGCCTCCCCTAGAATCAGGGGGAGGGGGGACATTGGGGGACAACTGCCAAGCAAGGCCCACGTCAATTTCCGACAATTATCGTCAGTTTTCGGTGTTGCCTGCAAATTGCCGTTTGCAGTCGCAAACCTGAAATTCCACGTCAATCTACAGTGCCGCATACTGACGAAAATCCCACTTTTCATGCAGTGAATGCAGCGCTGAGATCCAGTAACATGAGCACTGAGGTCGAGTTAGAGTCTAAGGTAAGTAAAATGTAATTTACCACTTTAGAAAGGGCGGTTTCGGTGGAGTGACAGGCTCTGAAAGCTGACTGAAAAGGTTCCAGGAGATTATTATTGAGTAGGTAGCCTGAAAGTTGTTGGGACACGACTCTTTCTAAAACTTTAGAGAGAAGGGAAGGTTGGATACTGGTCAATAGTTATTTAGCGATCCTGGGTCGAGGTGTGGTTTCTTAAGTAGAGGCTTAACCACAACGGCTGAGGGCTGGGGTTGTAAGAGGGAGTGGGTGAGGGTGAACAAGCCATCTGTATCTGTTTATAGTAATCATTCTGTTGTATTTTACTCTGTATTTTGTGTTCATATGCTGCACAAATGAGATGCTACATCTCAATGGGCCATCCTTTCACCAAATTAAAATTCAGACACCAGCCGGTTGTGTCAATCACAGCAGCTTATCAGCAACCGCCTGGGCTATATTTGCAGGATTGACAAACCAAAGGCCTTATCGCTGCTACTGCACACAGCTGACATCAGCCACCCTGCCAAACAATGGGACCTTCATCATCGCTGGACCACATCTCTGCTGGAGGAGTTCTTCAGACAGGTTAGCCCTGTTTTTCAACTGAGCAGCCCTGTTTAGTTCAGTTCTCATTTGAGCTGTAGGGTCTGCACCTAGGATTAGATCAAAAGGTGTAAGCTGCTGACCAGTCAATTCACAGGAAAATGTTTACGGGATTCCAGTTTCAACAACAGTACTACAGCCAAATTACAAACAATGACATAATGACTGTCTGCAGATCAATCAAATAATTTTGGTTTCATGGTGAATATCGCTGAGGTATAATAAAAATTTCCACCACAACCAGATTCCCACTCTAGGTGTAAAATCAAAGCTTCTGACATTATCAACAGAGTAAAGATTACATATAATAAAATTTACAGCTGCATGTTAATAGTGTTGGATTTTTTTGAAAATATATTTATTTCAAACAACAGAGCCCTTCTCCACCGACTGTTATTGTGCCAGTCCTGGGTAGACCTCATGACTTGTTATGATTTTCAAAAGCAACAGAGATTACATATGTATGTATTTAAGCCTGTCATATCCATAAAGCAAGGGTTGATAAGCGGTCACTTACAAAATGTTGATAATAAAAAGGCATGTTTGTACAAGTGTTACAAGTGTAGTTTAAGTGTCATGTAATAACTTTTGCTGTGAATTGGCACTATATAAATAAAATAGACTTGACTGTGACTTGACCCAACCAAGCGCACCTACGCTGACTGTACCTTGTGATGTTGAATTGTTTTCAGGGTGATAAAGAAGCTGCGCTTGGTCTGCCGTTTTCCCCTCTCTGCGATCGCAAATCCACCATGGTGGCCCAGTCCCAGATTGGTAAGATACACATATACAACTGACACTGCTCATGATGAAATTCACCAGGATTTCACTTTAGTACATATTCACCATCATGTCAATTTAATGTGTATTTAGTCCTAATAGTGTTTGATAGTGGTGGTTTATCTTCCAGAACCAGTTAAAGGTATGAATTTACCTTTACCTTCAAGGTATGAAGGTAAAGATAGGAATTTGGACCGGCAGCAAGGGTCACACAGGCTAGGAGGCACTGTGAATGCAATATATAAACAATCTAGGGCTGGGTATTGTTAAGAACCTCACGATTCATATTGATTTTGATTCTTTAGGTCGCAATTTGATTTAATATTGATTCAATTCAATACTGATTTAAATGCTTCGATATCGCATGGTGCAGCGGCCAGGGTGAGACCAGATGTGCTGGGATTTTCCAGTCTCCAGACATCGGCTACCCGTCTCCACAGCTCCGACGGCGCATCACCCTCCGACCCTCGAGTGAGGTCGCGGGCGAGGCACATCCAGCTGCTGGAGGCAGGGACCGAGAGACGTCCGGCGAGGGACAGCGGGTGGTCTGGGGCCGCTGCTTGCCTGAACCGATTCAGAGAATTTTCTGAATCGATATTGAATTGGGAAATAATATATTGCAATGCATTGATGAATCGATATTTTTACCCATCTCTTAAGAAAAACCTTTTGAACGAACAAAGAGCTAAGTGTAGTTAGATGACAATGGACAAGCAGGAAACTACAGTGACCTAGTACTTAGAAAGGCTGGGATATTGATTCTTTGAGATGGTGAACACATGGTGTCGTCAAGAGATTTTTGATTGTCCAATGTTTTTTTTCTGGTATGCCTTAAAGGTGAGACTGTCTCACATGCTGCAGGTGTGTATATCCAAAATAGTCTCTTTCAGTTGTTTGATTACTTTTGTTACTGTTTGTATTCATTTGTTGAGTGATTTAAATTATTTAAATTAAACTCAATGGCTATAAGCTAATAGCAGACTGGAGGGTAAAGTATTTTATCACTCTGGGAAGTGGAATTAGGAGGTCTTGTTTTTTGTTGTCGCTAGAGAGGACAATACATTATATTTTGCTCATTCCCAGGTTGTTTGTATCCTTGCATGCCTTTTTGTTGGTTTGGGTTGCTGGATCCATGTTGTTGGGAGCCATCTGTTTCAGTGTTTATGGGTCTGTGGTAATATTTATTGATTAAGGCTACTTGGTTTGTTACTCCTTCATCTTCAAAGGTAAAGGTAAAGTTAAACTTATTTTAAACTCATGTTTTAAATCACAAGGGTTTAAAAAAACAAAACATTGTTTGAGTCCTTTGTGTTTTGCTACATCTATTTTGAAAAAAATAAGTGTTGATGAAGAATTGAAGAGTCTCACAGGCGGGGGGAATGCTGCTCCGTTGTCTGGTGGTATGGTATTTGAGGTTCATTTGATCTGCATTGATCACAGTAGTTGGTATGAATGGGTTTCACAGTCGCATGTTTCTACAAGCTCTTAAAAACTTTTTTAAGGAGTTTACAGAAGTTGGTTGCTAGTGACCACCTAGGATCTTGCCTCTGTGAACAGGTCACACAATTAGAGTGTCATCATACCTGAGTACATCTAAGGGTTTCCTGGAGGAAAAGGCAGAAGGTACAAATTGAATTATAACCTGGCACTGTTACTGTTTCCCACAGGATTCATTGACTTCATTGTGGAGCCAACATTCTCCGTCTTGACTGAAATGATGGAGACAATTGTAACACCGCTTATTGAAGAGGCATCTCGCACTGGAGTGGATGGCTTCAGACGCTCAAGGTGACACATTCTTTTGAATGTATCTCTTATCCTGTGTGACACACCTGACACTAACATTGTTAGATAATACCATTCTTGAGAATGTGGATAAAACAGATTTATTTTTTGAAACAAATGATAATTAATAATTTTGAAATTTTAAGTTATATATTATATATTATAAAATAAGATCTCAACATTTACTCTTGTACAGTATTAAATGGACAGCATAAAGGTTCAAAAGTCTTTTGTGTGTGTGTGTGTGCGTGTGTCTGGCAGAACAAAGAAACAATGATGGTTCTTGCATCATGTGCTCACTGATATCACTTGTATGATATACTCAAGGCTGTGTGTGTGTGACGTGATGCCAGGTTATGGAAGATGGTTAGTTGCATGCAAAGATCCTGATTCTGTGTGAAGAATAACTCAACTAATTTCAAACTAGCCATGTAGCAAAGCAAACTACCAGTAACCTGACCAGAGATCACAACAACACCAAAACAGTGAATAAAACACATGGATTGAACACATGTGCATTACATCAACCAGAGTTAAAAGTCCTGTGTTTAGCCGTGTTATATTATGCTGTGTGCCCCCCGTTCAACGTTGCCAGTCTTGGAAGAAATGGTGATGGTGGTTCCTTGGCTGATGAACCAAGCAGGAGAAGGTTGCACTTCCAATGTTGAACAATGCTGTTCTTACTGTGCAAAGTCTGATGATAGACAGCTGGTGAAGGAAACTGGTCGCTCCTTTCCTTTGCAAGGATAGTAGCTTGGTGCTAACTTACTTTGTGTTCCTCAGATTGTGGAATTAGCTTGCAAGCTTGCGTCGCAGCTGCTGATGCTAATTTATCTGCAATACTAGCAGGACCTCTTGACGCTGCAGTGAGGAGAAGTTATTTGGGCCTGCTGGAAATGTAACTTGCAGCTCTTAGCAGATGATAGGCCCAGAAGAATCCAGGAGAAGAGAATTCGAGCATGCAGCCCCTTGTGGAGAGAGTTGGAGAACAGAGCAAACAAGTAGAGGAAGGAGCTGGAGATTTGACGTTCTGGTCAGAGTGGGGTCTGTCACCCTGACCAATAGTAGCTGAAAGCTGAATTTGCACCTAGGTGTGATGACTGGAGAATTTTTTAGAATGGAGTTCAGTTCAGAGTCCATTTTGAAATCCACAGTGAACGTATTCATGTGTGGCTATCAACAGATCCTTACTGTGCAGAAAACAGCCTAGTTAAGATAGTTAAGTAGATTGCATCATTCCTGAAATGAGGTCAGTAATTTTTTTTTGATTCCTGATTGGAGCACCATCTATTGGCAGAGAAATCAACAGGTCATCTACATATTGAATAAGCGTACTGTTAGTCACCAAGTCTTTAAAATCAGGGCGATGGTAGCTCAGAAGGTAGAGTGGGTCGTTTTGGAGTTCAGTAGGGTGACAGACGCAGGGAAAAAGCTTCACCTGAACCAACTGGTTGGGGTGATTTGAAGGGATATATCATAAGCAACTTGACTTGTTTCATTTTCTTCTTGTACTTTTGATTTGATTGATTTAAGTGTTTGGGGAGGCAGTGAAACAAGACAAACCTCAAGTCCCAATCAAACTTTTTCCCCTAGTAGCACATCTGTGTCGTTAGCTGCCAGCAAACAGTTGTTACTGTTAAGTACAAGAACAGTAAAATAAACACAAATGTACATGCAGAATGCTGACATGTAATTTTAAATACACCAAACAACAGTTACATAATACCACATTGTAAACATTTACCAGTGGCAGTTGTTACACAAAGGGATACGGTAATTACCAAGTGCATTATCATTGGCAAAACTCGATATTATGTATACAGTGAAGTCAAACAACAGGAACTATGTAAAAAAATCTTGCTCTGCCCCACCAATGTGACCATGTGAACGTTCATTGAAACCCATGTTTGTGTCCAACTGCTGATTGTCCAATATACCTCCCTTTGGTCACAAAAGGTTTATCGTAATATATGTGTTGTATATATGAATAATTACTCACTAGCAAATAAACAGCATCATAATGGTAACTGAAGCTGGGGAACCTGTAGCATGCAGCTGCTTATTTGAAACAAAGATTGTCACATCTTTAATACACATATAGTTTCAGTTTTAGCAAATGCACAGTGTGTATGGGCTGAAATATGTGCCACTAGAAACTGAATTTGAATCATCAATATTTGAGTTTGAATTGCTAAACATGAATAATTGGATTAAAAACCTGAACTTGAATCACATAATTTGAATTTGTATTGTTTTATTTGAATCATTGCATTGAAAAACTGAATCGGAACATTATAATTTGAAATTGAATTTATTAGTTTGGAAAATTCAACTCTATATATGTTTTCACATTCAGTTCTCACAATTCAAATTAAGTTCTCAAAATTCAATTTCAATTTAACGTGACTGACATTCGGGTAGCTGAGGAAGAGCAATCTAGCGCAGATAATTAGGACATAGTCACTTGTTACAATTTACAAAGATTCATAGTTGCCAAGTCCGGTTATTATAAGCGACTCTGGGCTTGTTTTTCTGTAAAGTCGCTTATAAATATTGGTCGCGGGTTGCGGGTTTTTGGGCTTGTTGTTAAAGTGTTCCTCTTCCTATTGTATTGCATGTCATATTGCTTTGAAGTCCTGGAACTAAAACAAAAAAGGATCATAACATATAAAAACAGTAATAAATACAATGATATTTCTGGATTCAGGGTGATATTTGTGTGTGTGCAAAGTGTAATAATCTCTCTCTTTTTTTCTTTTTTTTTTACGACGAACAGAGAAGTTGCTTGTTTTGGGCTTGTTTTCATAGGCCCGCTTGCTTGTTTCTCTCGTGATATTTGGCAACACTGCACAGATTACCTCCGCTCTCCTGGCACAGTTACCGCACACGGGCTTGTGGCATTTCAAGTGTCTGATGTTTGGCTCCGTTTGCAGCTTTTTCGGACCGGCACTGCTTCCTGTCTGTGTCTGCTGCTGCTGCGGTGGTTGCTGCCCACCTTGTGCCGACTGCCGTGGCCCCTTTCCCCTCCATGTATTCTGCCCTCAGCTCCTCTGCCGGCGTGGACGTCCCGGACCAGATGGCGAGGGTGAACTCCGTTAAAGGCTGTATGGAAGAGGGCCAGTGGCGGTCTTCTATAACATCCTCGACCTGGCTGGGATCAATGCCCGCATCTTATTCAAGGAGCACCAGCAGCAGGAGAGCCCAGAGGAAAGTCCTGCAGCAGCTAGCAGAGGAGCTGAGGGCAGAATACACAGAGGGGAAAGCAGACGCAGCAGTTGGCACAAGGTGGGCAGCAGCGGAAGCAACCACCGAAGCAGCAGCAGACACAGACACGGAGGCAGTGCCGGTCCGAAAGAACTGCAAACGAATCAAACGTCGGACACTTGAAATGCCACAAGCCCGTGTGTGGTAACTGTGAGGAGAACGGAGGTAATCTGCGGAGACTGTGACAAGTGACTATTGCTATGTCCTAATTCAGGGTCTGCACACCCCGCCCTTTTCGGTCACACCGAAGGAGTGTACTTTGGTGCGCGCTCTGCAGGCCGCGTCAGCCTGTTGTGAAATGGGACGGTCTTGTGAGATGTTCCCGCCCCTACCCGTACGTCACTATTTATGCAGCCCAGGTCTGTGAAAGTGACAAGAAGAGTAAAGTTTGACTGTCATATCCCTTTGAGCCTCAGGAATTCCTCATTTCCTTTCTAATCCTCCTGCTTGTGGAGGAAGAGGAGAAGCGACTCTGGTTTATCTCCGGCTGAGAGAACCGTGGAGAGGTAAACCTGTTATTAAACCCACATAATGTTATCAATATTATTATTATTAGCTAGCTAACAGTTTGGGGTAATTAACATACAGATACATTTTGTTAATGCTAGACATATAAACTGTTGATCGCCGCATATGGTTTTATTTAAATTTTAAAGGCAGTACTCCTATTTAAAGTGTTTGGTAGATAGTTTTGTTTGTTGTAATGATTTATTATCATTATAATTATAGTATGAAATTGCCTCTTTCTTAAGAAATTCTTAATGGCATGGCAGCCGTCGATCGAGTCAGAACTGCAGACCCAGTTGATGGACGATGTGGTGGACAGAGGAGACTGGACTCCCAAACACCTTGAGTACCGACCCAGATGATGTCCCACTGACACCATCCAGGGTCCACTATTTTTGTTAATAGTGAATAATAATCTGTAAATAGTTATTTATGCTGTAATTATGTAAATAGTTGTAAATGTTAAGACCTTGATAATAAAAGAAAACATTCAATCCCTTGTTGTCCCTGAAAAGTAGCACATGATGCCATTTGCTGTTATAAATTGTACTTAAGTTGTAAATACTAAATGGAATAGACAACGTGTAACAATAGAACAATATTTTATTTCATGAATTATATTAAATGAACAATTATGAACAAATAATTTAAAAATAACTCATACATTAACTAAATAACAAAAGATATAATGTAAGGATTGTCCTCTGGAGCAGAGAAGAGCCTCTCCATCCTCTCTGCAGCCTCATGTCCTCCTTCATCCTCCCTCCTCCTCTTCCTCCTCTCTGTTTGCTCCCTAAAACACAATGAAATGTAAAAGACGTTTTGTGTTATGTCAACAGACAAAAGGGTTCTAATACAGCAAAAAAAAAAAAAAATCTATGTATGTATGTATATATATATATATATATATATATATATATATATATATAATCAGTGTTGGGAAAGTTCACTTTCTACATGAACTAGTTCAAAGTTCAGTTCACAAACTTTAAAATGAACTAGTTCAGTTCATAGTTCACAGTTCCAGAAATGAACTAGTTCATTATTATTTTTCAAAATTATTGCCACAGCCCATATAGAACCACAGACAGCTATTATTTTATCAGTTTTAACACTGAAACTGCAGCTCTCCCACAATATTCTGCAAAACCAGGTTGTCCAGCTGCAGCTGGGAGATGAAGAAAACGGAGCCGCTACTGTACACCGTTAATGCAATTTGGGTGGTAGAGGATCTGTTTTGGCTCGCCGTTGCCCTGTCTTTTGATTTTTTATTCACTTGCACAGACCTTGAAAGGCTCGCCGGGTGCTTTAGTTCAATGTGCCGTTTCAGGTTTTTCGGTACAGGATAGAGTACAAATTAAAAATAAAATAATACATAAATAAGTAAATAAATTATTTAAAAAAAAAGAAGATAGGGAAAAATCTAATAATAAATAAATAAATAGATAGTTCAGACAGTGGCTTCAGGGGAAAACTTTTCATTGTGACTCAGTAAGGTATTACTTTTTTTGTTATTTAACAAAATCAGAGATTTAAGCAAAGAGCTCAGTTCTAGGAGAAAAGGAGCAAATTTAGGTAGTATTTTTGTAAATTTTTGTTTGTGAATAAAACATTTTGCATAGGATAACAAAGTTCATCATGTGTTCAAGAGCATTATCTTCTGGGTTAACAGCAAATAACATGTTTAAGGGTAAGAGAATGGACAGAGTTAGCAGCATAAAAAAAATGAGATCCGACAACATCACTCCAAAACTTTTTAGATATATCACCATAAAAAAACAGATGTGAAGCCTTCATTTGTTTTTGCCTCCATGCTCCATGCACATTGATGACGCATGCGCGGTGTGAGTCTGTGGTGGCTGGGTGTTGCCAATCTGGCACTGTCTAGAACGAAGTTAAACTGTGAGAACGCGCTGTTCACAAATGCATATGAATGAGTTCATGAACGATCGTTCACTTAACGCGTTCATGCACAACACTGTATATAATCATCATAAGGATAACGTTCATCAGGCAGAAATACAGTACGTTCAGTTCACGTTCGCCCAAAATATGAACGAGTTCATGAACGATCGTTCATTGAACGCGTTCATGCACAACACTGTATATAATTATCATGAGGATAATCATAAACTTAGCTCTTCATTCAAACCTTTAACTGGACTTTACAGTGTTACAGTCTGGAAATAAAGTAGGGATCACAGCCTGATCGAAATCTGTTCATCTTGGTCCATTTATGTAAAACGAGTCTCAAACATCTCCACAGTCACAATAAGATATAAGATATAAGTCAACCTCTGAACTTCTAATGTTTGAGAGTGAAGACTCTTAAGGCTTCACTTCCAAAGGCATCAAGCTGAGCATAACCAACGTATTTTACCTTGAAGTTTAACATATCTGGCGTTGGATGTTCAAAGGAGTAAAAACCAAGTATAGACCCAATACTTACATTTAAATCCAGAATCTGCGCCACTTGAGGTTATTTATTTATTTCTTCTCTTCGGGCGCGCAATGAATCTTGGGATATGACAAATGCGCACTCAAAGTGTGCAGACCCTGAATTGGGACACAGCCTATGTCCTGTGTTGTAATGGTGTTATATCGGGTAACGCAGGGCGTGGGAACCAGATATTGGTAGTCCAGAGCCGGACCTTTTAGGTGGTAACACCAGCCCTCGAAAACAGCAGTCAATCATCCCTGTGTTATGTTTTACTGTGAGTCAATAAAGTGGACCTAAAGATGATCGCCGAGTAACAGCGAATCTTTTGCATAACACTACATGGTGTCACGATGGCTAAGTTCCTAACTCCAGAGAATTTTGACTTTTCCCGGCCGGAACAATGGCTCGGTTTCATCGATACAGGATAGCTACGAAGCTAAACAAAGACGATGGAGAGGTACAGGTCTGTACACTGCTCTACTCGCTAGGGAAAGAAGCGGAACAAGTTTATAAGACTTTCATGTTTTCGAAGGAGGACGAGGAAGATCCGGATGATTATGAGACTGTTATGGCGAAACTGGACAATTACTTTGTGCCCAAAGTGAATACAATTCACGTAAGAGCCCACTTCCATCAGCGATCCTAGAAATCAGGGGAGACCGCGGAGGAATACATCAGGAGCCTGCATGATCTAGCTGACACCTGTGCTTTTGCTGATGCTAAGAATGAACATATCCAGGTTAGTCATAGGGATATTGGATAAGGAGCTGTCAGAGAAGCTACAGTTAATGCCTGACTTGACGCTCAACAAAGCAGTAGAGCTTGTGAGGCAGTCAGAGCAAGTGAAACAGCATGTTAGTGAGCAAGGCGCTAATGATGTATGTGCACAAGTTAGTGAAGTCGCACGCAAACATGCGCCATGCAGCAGGGCTGGACTTGGACAAAAAATCGGCCCTGGCATTTTTGGCTTAGACCGGCCCCTCATAATTAGCGGAGCACAACCGGACCATAACTTTTTTGCCTTTAGGCTTATTAGAAATCTACAGTTTATTATTACTTTAGAAGTCTATCAAATAACCATTGTGGAAAGCAAATAAGTACATTTACTCAACACATAGTTGAGTAAAGGTATATTCTATTTCAAGCATGATGTATCATCGGCATCCTAGATCTCAGAAGTTTTTTATTGAAATCATTTCTAATATGTATTTTCTGAATTTCCCTGATATAGCAGCTCAATTCTAATTCTTCAGGTTAAAAGGTGCTCCCTTTAAAAAGCTATAAAATTGTTATATAAGGCTAAAAACAGGGCTGCTTTATGAACTCATGCAAAGCAACTTGTCTTAAAAGCATTTGATAGATCTACTCTTGTTCTATGTGGGCAAACCTTTTGCTAATAGTACTTTTATACATTTTTTTACACTTATTTTAGTAATGCTTAAATTGCAAAGCTTTTACTAGCCTTATCATTTAGCAGTTTTAAAATCTGTTTTTTAAAACATGTTTAACATAGAGGGTTGCTACACATTCAAATTACTATGCAGCCTTTCAACACACCTTTAACCTAAATATCTAAAATGCTATGATGGAGCCTAAAATAGACACTTAATGCTCACCTGATTGACCGTTTGCTGTTTTATCCGAATAAGGTGCCATGGCCAGATTTTGAGAAGTATGCAACACCAATTAATATCGATACTAATCAATCGCCATTGCTCATCATTATCATGTAATTAGAGTTCTCAACGGGCCTGAAAATTACAGTCCAAACCCGAAACAGCGCTACACACCCGCATGAATTGTCTGCCCCCCCCCCGTTAACTCGGCCAGAGCCCGCGGGTCCGGTCGGGTTTGTCGGGCCGGCCCGACCCTTTGAGAGCTCTTCATGTAATAGAGCTAACATTCCCTCCATCACCTCACAGTCACTGTATTAACGTTACTACCTGCTTACCGGCTGTACTACACTGTCCCTGTCAGTCAGCATCATCTCTGCTGCTCCTCTACACTGTAAAAAATGTCTGTAGAAATTACGGTAAAAAACTGTCAATAGCAACAGTAAAATACCGTAAAATAAAAAATTGTATATCACTGTAGTAAATACATTAAAGAAATGTATTTACACAAAGAATTACCGTAAATCAAGAAACAGTAAATAACTTAAATTTTACGGCCTTACTAAGTAGAAAATATGGAATTTACTGTGAATGTTATAAAAGTTTGCTAAATTCACGGTAAAATACCATAATGTCACAAGCGTGTAATTACCCTAAAATTGACGGTATCATTCTGTCTGAATTACAGATTTTGCTGATGTTTACGTTTAAATTTACGGTACACAACCATTAAATCATACCATCATTTGTATAGAAAGTAGAATGTTAAAAAGTATGGTATATTTAAGCAATACATCATGACAGGCCGTGGTATGTGCTTATTATATCACAGTTAAGGGGCATTGTTCGGGCCGACACAAAGCACTAAATGCAATAGAAAACTATAAATGTTGTATTATTGTCAAAACACAGTGAATTAAGATAAGATTAACTTTATTGTCCCACAGGAAAACATAGGCCTACAACAATCGTTAGAGTTTATCATATAGAGTTTTATTGCAGCATTGTGAACACATCCTTTTTGAATAATATGGAAGTCCATTTCCGCCACTTGATGAAAAAAAATTATGAGATACTAAGTCAAAATTATGAGATAGCTAAGTCAAAGTATCTCATAATTTTTGTCAATTGGCGGAAATGGGCTTCCATAAAAAAATAGTATATTTTATTTTATATCTTTCTTTTGTATAGTGAAAACACGATTTCTATTTTTATTTTATTCTTGTACATGTCCTTTTTTTATTATATGTAAAACATGACAATGAAAACGTTGTTGTGTTTGTAGTTGTTCGTGTCAATAAAGCTTTATTGAATAGAGGAGAGAGACACAGAGAAAGACAGAGAGAGAGAGAGAAAGAGAGAGAGAGAGAGAGAGAGAGAGAGATGACCGCTGAGTTAACGGAAGCTAGAAATTTTGAATTTCAGTTCACCGCCATTGCTTCGCGCCCACAGGAGCAGTGTTTGTTGTTGTGACAGAGAGACAGACACACAGACACACAGCTAGATAGCTAGATAGATAGATAGATAGATAGATAGATAGATAGATAGATAGATAGATACAGACAGACAAGACAGACAGACAGACAGAGAAGAGAGAGAGAGAGAGAGAGAGAGAGAGAGAGGACCGCGAGTTAACGGAAGCTTGAAATTTCAGGTCACCGCCATTTCTTCGCGCCCACAGGAGCAGAGTCTCTTCTTCAGGTAAGCACATTCACAGCTCATTGAGACTGTCTGATTAACGTTAGCTAGCCGCAGAGCCACGTTAGCTCTTATTTGTTGACTTTCAAGCAGAGGAGTTCAGGTAGCTATATCTTAAAGGTTGCTGGACATGTCACTATCTGCTTTTTGCCGAATAAAAGAGTCACTTAAGGGCTCTGAGAAGTCGCTAACGTTACAGCTAACGTTGCTAATGCTAGAAAAATGTTTAGCTGTAACTTCTGTAGCAAGTCGGTTAAGACTTTGATAATGGAGAAACTGGTTTACTCTTAATGAAAGATGATACAAGGAGACTTGGATGTATTACGAAGGAAACATTTATTGACACTTGATCTAGGCGAATTCAAAGATAACATAACAAGTGAGAATGATCCCTTTAACACCTTAGACATACATTTTTTTTAACAAATAATTTCACCTTCTCCACAGCACGGTGCAGCTGGATAATGTAAGGCAATCAACTTTGCAGGAATGCGGTATGGCCAGTACTCTGATTCGTCGTCATCGTTATCAGCACTCAGCTTCAGTGAGTACATTTAAATAGATTGGCTTCTGAACTGGTGCTGCCATTAAATGTTTTTGTTTCTTCATACCTGTCAAATACTTACATGGCCACATCAATAATTATGTCTCCCATATATGTCTACTACCCTGTTATCTGGAGTTCCTTAAGGGTAAATCCTCGGAACTATCCTTAAAAAAATCTAAATCACTGATTCGATGTCAAATCCAAAGGATTGTGTGTTTTCAGCTGTAGTCACTCTCCACAGTTTCTCCCTCAGTCTCTCTCAATCTATTAGATCTGCTAAATCTGTTAACCGTTTTAAGCGCCTCCTGAAATCATATTTATAGGATGGCCTTTTTATGAGATTTTTTAAACCTACTCTTCATTCACCATTTAATTTTTTTTCTGTTCCAACTTCTTTAATTAATGTTTTGTTTTTTGTTGTTGTTGTTGCGGGAAGCACTTTGCAACAGTGTAAGTGCTATATAATAATAATTATCATTATTATCATTAACAATGTTTTCTTTGTTGTCTTTCTTTGTCTGGTTGCAGAGAGATTCATGCCAGTCCACAGTAAACACCTGATTGAAGACTGCTGGTGAATTTTCAAGCAGGAATGATGACAACACCTGCCCAAAGTTCCAGTTTCCTTAACATTGTAACATGTCTGTATGAGACTCTGTCCCACCTGTCTTCAGTCAAGTCTGGACCCAATGACTCAAACACCAGTCTTGTCAAGGCTAATTAGAGGTAAGCTATGGTTTATGTCAGTGTAGCAAATGAGTAGATGCAAGCACTCAAACTACACTCAATCGATCTCCCTCAAGTGAACGGTGCCAACAGCTTCATACAAACATACAGTAGAAAAAAAAAAATCAGTATTATGGACAGGATTCAGGATTTAGGCTGCAATTCGACAAGGGTGAAACAAATAGTGATGATCACTTAGTCCTAAAAAAAGTGACTGTTTCTACTTTTCACACTAATACAATAAAATAAATGAAATACTCCTGATGACCTGCAAAACTATATTCCAGAGTACTGGTTTCATTCTATGTATAGCTCATTGGAGCTCAGTTTAACAGCAGAAGGCTGAATTTATCTCTGTAGGCATCATGCTCAGGCACTGCATCAATCTAACCTTTGCTTTGTTTCTTTTTTCTGGCTGCAGAGAGGATCATGCCAGTCTACAGTGGACACCAGATGGACAACACATGAGTCTTCAAGCAGAACTGGTGACTGCTGAATGCTTTAAGTTCCAGTTTCTTGAACACCATCTCCATGTTAAGAGCCCTCTTCAGCCAAGTCTGGACTCAGTGACTCATTAGTGTTGATCAACACAGGGCAAGTGGCTCCTTTTTTCATGACGTTTATTTCTTCTACCATGGACTATCCTTCATATGTATGGACACACACTGTCTTTTGAAGATGTCAACACTGCCTTGTGAGTATACTGGACAAGTTCTGTTTTTCAAAGAGAATGTGTATATGCAAAGAGATGTTCTTAAAGTTTATCAATTATAGTCTGTACTTTGGTTTACAATGGGCTTAATTGGTTATTTCCTTTATAATTTACCATTTGCATTTGCTGACTGTAAAATCTACGCCAACAAACTGTAATTCCATGTGTGTTGTACCATATTTTTTACGGTGAAATTCTGGCAACCACAGCTGCCAGTATTTTACCGTAGTTGAACTTTGCAATAAAATACCGTAATATATCTTACAGTTTTACCTTGTTTTTTCACTGATGGACTGTAATTAGTTTTACATTATATGTGTTATTTTTAAAAGAATTTACCGTAAACAGGTTTATATGATAACTGTTATTTTTACAGCAAATTACCGTAAACAAATAACAGTTCTCTAATGTGAAATTTACAGTTACATTGTGACCGTATTTTCTACGGTAAAGTTCTGGCAACCACAGCTGCCAGTATTTTACCGTAAATTCTACAGAATTTTTTTTACAGTGTACTGCCCGCTGCTGCTGTCTTCACCTTCAACCTGCTGTTACTGGATCATTGCTGTCTCAGAGGACGTGGAGGCTACAGCAGCCCCTCCAGCGAACATGTCTGTGATTTTAGTACATTTTGCAGCATCTACAGTGAGATTCTTCTCTTAGCACACAACTTCTCCGCACCCAATTTCTTTCTCTTTGGTTGCTCCATGTTGTCAGTCCTCGCGCTCAACACTTTGAAACTAGCAGAAGTTACAGGAGACAGCGCAGCGAGGGGTGGGGCCGCCTTCGTACTATATCCTGATTGGCTCAGTTCACTGTCTATATTGAAGACGGACCAATGGGCCGCCCCCTCTAAATTGTGCACTTAGAAAAAAAAAGGAGGGCTGCGTGAGATTGGATTAGCCCAATGTCGTTCAAGTAGGGGTGGGCGATACTGCAAATTTTGATATTGATCCGATACCAAGTAAATACAGGGCCAGTATTGCCGATACCGATACTGATACATTTTACTTGAAAATTTCTGATCAATGAATGATTTTGTACTTTTGCCTTTAATTAGTTGACCATGATTATGATAACGATAAAACACAACACCTATCTGCAAGTAGCCTAAATAGGAATACTAATGTTCCTTCAACAGATACACAAAAGGGTTATTATATTCTTGAGGTAGGCTATGTATCTAAATATAAGTATATATTTTTGTGCTACAGTTACAGTGAACCTGAGTGAGTGGAGTGAGAGAGGTGAAGAGGAGCGCTGCGCTTGAGGACTGAGAGAGACACTGCGATCACACAAACTCTGTGAAGAAATATGTGTGATTTGCTGAATTTATAGAAGAGAAACTACAACAAAAATATCGATCTCATCAAGCTAGTATCGATCCGATACCAATACTCACCTTGGTATCGATACTATCGATATTTGGATCGATCTGCCGACCCCTACCTTCAAGAAAATCAACCAATGGGCCATCGCGGTCGATAAAAATTATTTATAATAAAACTTTTGGATTCAATTATGAAAGCCCAGCCCATAAATGTGCGTCGGCCCACAGGGCATTGCCTGGTATGCCAGATGGCCAGTCCATGCCTGCCATGCAGGGACAAGCAGAGGCACTCAAGTGGACACAGACACAATAAATGGGGCTGAGGAAAACAAGGACATAAATGTTCCAGATGTGGTCGGATGCATATAAAAGAAGCCGTGTGTCCAGCACGAAACGCTGAATGCCGCAAGTGCAGGAAACTGGGACATTTTGCTGTCGCGTGTCGCTCCCGTGTGGTCAACGAGGTTACTGCACCCTACGAGGAAGGAGAGGGGAGTCAAGCACATTTCCTAGGAGAAATAACAGATGTGGGAGATTCAAATGATGCATGGACTGTGAAGCTGCCTATACAAGGTATTGAAATAAACTTTAAGATCAGATCAAGTGTTATATATGAATAGACTTTTAATAAGATATAGCACAAGCCACAACTTAGAAAACAAGCAAGAAGACGAGAGAGTCCAGGAGGTACACTGGACTGTATGGGCCACTTTATTGCCACTACAGTTTGGAAAGAGAAAAGGTTCAGGTTTAAAATGAATGTGTTAAAGAGTCCCAATGTAGCTGCTGCCATGGGCTTGATAAAGCGAATAGAGGAGATCAAAAGTGCAGAACAGCTGAAAGATCCCTATCCAGCAGAGGTTGGTAAACTAAACATAAAGCCGATCAAAATCACTCTAAAAGAAGATGCCATACCCTACTGTGTGACCACTGCCAGGTGTGTGTCAGTACCCATGGTCCCAAAAGTGAAAAGAGAGCTAGAACGCATGGTAACCAGTGGAGTGATACAGCCAAGCAAAGAGCCGATGGAGTGGTGTGCTCCGATGGTTTGCAGTACCAAAGAAAAACAAAGACTAGCCAAGGATATGTGTTGATTTAAAAATGTTAAATAAAGCTGTGAAGAGAGAAGAATATGTTCTACCCACCATAGATGATATCCTGCCCAAACTCACAGGTGCCAAGGTGTTTTCTCTTTTGGACGCAGCCAGTGGTTTCTGGCAGATACCACTAGTTACTGAAAGTGCCAAACTGACAACATTCATAACCCCCTTTGGGAGAAAGCATGGCCCATCTCACCAACTAAGCTAGACCTGATCAAGCTGCAGACCCTGCAAGATGCTTAACTGCAAATGGTCCAGCATTATGTGATGACAGGTTGGCCCAAGTATGCAGTTAAGGTGCCTGACAAAGTAAAAGCCTACTACACTTCCAGACATTACCTGACTACATCAAAAGGACTGATATTGTACAATGATAGAATAGTAGTGCCAGCAAAGAGTAGCAGCTGACATATGTGAGTTGAATAAACAAAACTACTTAGTAGTTGTTGACTACTTTTCAAGGTACATAGAAATAGCCTATCTCAAAGACATGTCCAGTGAAACCATTAGAGCTAAACTGAAAAACATATTTGCCAGATGGGGATATCCAAATATATTAATCGCAGATAATGGTCCCCAGTTCTCAGGCAGAGCTTTTGCACAGTTTTCTCAGGAATATGATTTTAGAGACATAACAACTAGTCCTCACTATGCTCAGGCCAATGGAGAAGCTGAGAGAGCTGTACAGACATCCAAACGAATCCTGAAACAGGCTGATCCTCTCTTAGCCCTCATGAGCTATAGAGCGACCCTGCTGCAGGCCACAGGTGTGAGTCCATCTCAGCTCATGCTTGGTAGGCAGATCCATACCACAGTTCCTACTTTGGAATCTAAGCTACAACCTGCGTGGCCAGATCTCCAACAAGTGAGACAGACCAATGAGAAGACTAAACAAAGCTACAAGCGTGCCTATGACAACAGGCATGATGTCAGACCCCTGCCAGAACTTGAGCCTGGAAATAGTGTTGCCGTTAAGCTGGACAATGAATGCGGATGGACAAAGACAGCTACAGTCCTCAAACAATGTGACTCTCCAAGGTCATATTTAGTGAAGACAGACAGAGGTGTGCTGTGCAGGAACCGTCGTCACATATGGCCCCCCCTGTCTGCTCCAGAGACTTCAGTGAGGAGTGGAGAGGGAAGCATCGAGTGTGATGGACAGTTGCACTCACCTGCTCCAGAGGTTGATCCACCTCTTGCCACACCTCCAGTCACTGTGCCACCAACTCCGGCACATGTTACCTCCAGTGGCATACTTGTGAGGCCACCAGATAGATATGGAGACTATGTACAGTAGTTATGACAAAACTACATGATATTATTGCCTTAGTTCAAGAGGAATCCATGTTAAGAGACTGTTTCATTAAAAGACTATTTGGAGTGAAATGACTGTTATAATGAAGAGTGAACCAGAGAGACTGTTCTGTTTAAAAGAAAATAAATACTGAAAGTGTTCTGTCAACACTGAGTTAATGGTCAGCCTAAAAAAAAAAAAAAAGAGTGGTACACCTGAAAATATGGATGTTAGTAAATTCATAGTTATGGAGATGTTTTGAGTTGGTCTGTTAACAATAATTCATGCTTATGTGTTATATATAGCATACATTCTGTGCACATGTCTTAAAAGACTCAAAGAAAGGGTGATATGTTTTAATGGTGTTATATTGGTTAACGCAGGGCGTGGGAACCAGATATTGGTAGTCCAGAGCCGGACATTTTAGGTGGTAACACCAGCCTGGGAAAACAGCAGTCAGTCATCCCTGTGTTATGTTTTACCGTGAGTCAGTAAAGTGGACCTAAAGATGATCACCGAGTGACAGCGAATCTTTTGCGTAACACTACATGTCCTAGTTATCTGCGCTCGATTGCTCTTCCTCAACTACCCGTATGTCAGTCACAGTAAATTAAAAATTGAATTTTGAGAACTGAATTTGAGAGGGGTGGCCAAGATGGTGGCGCTGTAGTAAGACGTGCTTTTCGCGCTATGTCAGGTAAATTAGGAGGTTTGTGGTTAAGCAACCAATATAAAATGTAAGATGTGCATTGGCCAACACACAAGTGACTACTTCACACATTAAACTGAAGTTAAGTCGAATGGGAAAAAGGAAAGGCAGGAAAATATCGTTTACAGCCACGGAGATGGAGGAAGCTAACGGCGACACACCTGGTACAGCAAACAAGGCAGAGGCTACCAACAAGTTAGTCTCCGTCAAGGATTTGGAAGTTCCTAGTGGACTTGGACACGAGTTAATGGAGGACATTAACTGGTTTGAGGCTAACCAAGACCCTCAACATATCTGCCTCGCTGTCCTACTTCCAGACACCCCGGTTAAACCTCCACCAAAGAAGGTAAAGACAGGTGGTGGAGAAAACGCGGAAATACTAGAAGCAATTCTCTGAAAAGCATGATGAGACTTTCCGTACTGTCTCCTCCAAAAAGACAACAACGGAGTTAACGTTGAAGCACTTAGAGTCACGTCGAGAAATTAACCTGGCTGTCCAGCAACTTACTCTGGACGTTAACCAACAAAAACAAACAGTAGACGGCTTGAAAAACGTGATTAAAAAGCTGCAAACTGAGAACTAGACACTAAAAGCGGACATCACAAAGTGCCAGCTGTACTGCTGGAGATGGTCCCTGAAAGTGCACGGTGTGAATGAGGAGGAGGGAGAGGACATACAGTGCAAGATTATCGACATCCTGGGGAATGTGGCTCTCAAACTTTGCAACAATCTGGAAGAGGGCCTGGACAGCACACATCGCCTTAGGGAGCGGCGGCAGGACGGATCGAGTAGGTCGACCATCATCCTTTTTGCATTGAGACGTCTTCGGGATGCGATTTGGAGAGAGGCGAAAGGCTCCAAGTTTCTGCTCGACAAAAAACTGAGAATCACCGAAGCGCTGTCACCAGAAGACAAGGCAGCGAGAGAGAAACTATGGCCCTTGGTTAAGGAAGCAAGAGAGGAGGGAAAGAAAGCCTCCTTTCGCGGCCCGTTTGTTTTCATAAACGGGAGGAAGATTGATCCTTCAGAGACAACCTGAATTTGGTTGTCTCTGAAGGAGCAAACAGATGAAGTTACCTGAGTATGAGCCTATGTTAGACTGAGTAATGTAGGCTCATACTCAGGTAACTTCATCTGTTTGTCCTTTTCGGGTAGAGTGTGTTCTAAGCTCCTACACTTCACCTTGTTAACATGGTAAAATATGTTAGCCACCTATATGCCCCCTTATCGGATCATAAGCAAATAATTCTGAAGCTAGCTTCGAATCAGGAAACCTTTGGTATGCGAGGTTATTGGAAATTCAACAATTCTCTTCTAAAAGATGTGTCTTTCGATAATGCCGATAAAAAACTTGTAAACGTTATTATAATTATAGGAAGAAATGGGAGTTCTTCAAACATAAAGTCAGGTACATTGCTATCAAAAGAAGTAAAGAATTAAAGAATGAAAAACACAAGCTAGAAACGCATCTGATGTACAGTCTTAACCTTTTACTCAATAAAGAACACATCACCTTAGAAGAAGAGCTTGAAATAAAAAACATCCAGTTACAACTGGATCAATTTTATCTGGACTTGGCAAAAGGTGCATTTATTAGATCGAGGGCTAAAAAGGAGAAAGGAACACTAACAACTTTTTTGCTCTAGAAAAAGGAAATGTGAAAAGAAAAGCATTAACGGCCCTTCATATCAATGGAGTACCCTTGAAAGATCCGAATTTGATAAATGAGTTTGTTTCTGATTTTTACAAAAATGTATACAATTCCAGCTTTAATGCAAGGGATTGTGCAAGTTTTCTAGGGAAAATTCAGACTAATATTCCCTTAATTACTGAAGATTTCAAATCTTTATGTGAGTCTGACCTGTCAACTATTGAACTTAAAATGCATTATTCTCAATGAAGAAAGGAAATTCACCAGGTATTGATGGCTTATCTGTCAAATTCTATACTCACTTTTGGGAATGTATTCAAACCCCACTAATATGTTTGTACAAAGAATGCATTATTCAGGGAGAGATAATGGCTACAATGAAGCAAGGTATTATATCCCTTATTCCCAAACCGGATAAAGACCCTCTAATAATAGAGAATTGGCACCCTACTACTCTTCTAACAATTGATTATAAAATATTGGCATCCCAAACTACATCTTTAATAAAATTGGAGGTCTTTCCTTTATTTTGAAATGTAATTTTTTACCTAATAGATTACCAATCAACCTATCAAAATTTCATCAACAAACCCTCCTAGCATGGAAAGCTGGCTTTTGTCCACAATTTCTCACCCCACAAAGTGTTCCTCTGGAATAATAGCAATATTCTTATAAGAAACAAGACCGTATTTTTGCTAAAATGGTTTGAAAGAGGCATCATCCATATCCTTGATCTTTTTGATGATGCTGGTAATATGTTGTCTTATGAATGCTTTATGTCTGTATACAGTTTTCCTATTCCTTCCAGAGGATTTATATCTGTAACTCGTGCTATCCCAATAGAGTTAATTCAACTTATAAAAAGCCACTTGAGTTACAGTAAATATAAAACAAGTCAACCTGTACTGATGCTGAATGGAATTGAACTAACAGATAGAAAGTGTGATAACAAACAGAATCACCAGTGTTTTCAAAGGATGAATAGAGTTGTGCCTAGAGGAAAGTTTTACTGGAAAGTTTTACCCACAAATATTTCATATCTTACAAGGCTAAAGGAGCACATTTTAAAATACTGCATAAGATATACCCAGTTAGTAATATTATTGCTAAGTTTGTAGATGTTGATGATTCCTGCACTTTTTGTAATCTAATAGTAATACTACAGAAACAACTTCACATCTGTTTTTTTATTGTGATATCTAAACAGAGGAGGCTCGTCCATAGAGGCAGAGGAGGTTGGTCCTCCTCTATTTTTGAGAGGCAAGAGGAAGATCAATTTTTTTTTTAAGAAAGAGTAACTGGTTGAAATAAATCATTACCAAATCTCAGTATCATTTATAAAATATTATATATATATATTATATCATTAAAAAAAGTTTCTTCTTTGGAAGAAAATCCACTTAAAACGGTTCAACAGCGACAGCTGCAGACGGAGGAGACAAAGCAGTCTGTGAGAGTAGCAGGGAGCAGGAAGGTGGGGGCTAGAGGAGGACGGAGGGCTTCTGTCCTCCGTGGGAGGGATCTCCTTCCATTGACTCAATGCATTTAAGATTTTTTCATGCTGATCTATGATTGGCTAAGACACGTAAAATGACGCGCTAAGGGAGGACGTCCTCCCTTACCAATCAGCAACCAGAATACAAGATTGACAGCAGGTTGGTCCAATAACAGTTCCTAAATTTCATTCTCACATTTATACAACTATAAACAAAAAATACTTGTGTATTTTACAGCTTTCACTGCCAGCCATGCTCGGACAAGAAATATGGAGTTTTCAGCGATATTGGAATCGGTTTCAAAGGAAATATAAGCAAATTTCTGAAAGAAAAAAAAAAGTTCGTAGAAATCAGAGAGAAGCAGTCAGAAACATAATTCATAGTTTTCGTTTCTTTCGTTCGTCCTGCTGGAGGACATAACGTTAGCGGCACGACCGGGACAGCAACACAGTTACAGAGCACACAATACAGAGCAGCAATAAAACCACTGTCATGAAGTTCATGCATTGAGTGCTAAGATAGCACAGGGGGTAGCGCAGTTGCCTGCTATTCAGGTGACTGGGGCTCGAATCCCGAAAGGATTACAAATTTATATATTTTTTTGTCTTGTATATTAGCCTTTTAATGAAGTGTTTTTTTTAAAAGAAGTCTTGTAAGTCATTGTTTTATTGCTTAATTTTAATTGAATATAAGAAAGTAGGGTTAATTAGTTGACTTGTATAAAATAACATGACACCGTGGACTGGTTTTCCTTCTGTCCTCCCCAATTTTTTCAGTCACCAGCCGCCACTGTATCTAAAAAGTTTTGGAGTGATGTTGAATAAAATTTTTTTGATGCTGCTAACTCTGCCTACTCTCTTACCCTTTAAGATGTTCTTTGCTACTATGTTAACCCAGAAGATAAGGCTCTTGAACACATGATGTACTTTATTATCTTATATGCCAAAGTTTTTATTCACAAACAAAAATTCGCAAAATCACTACCTAAGATTGCTCCTTTTCTCCTGGAACTGAGCTCTTTGCTTAAATCCCTGACTCTGTTAAATAACAAAAAAAGTAATACCTTATTGAGTCATTATGAATTTTTTTTTCTCCCTGAAACCTCTGTGTGAACTATCTATTCATTTATTATTAATTTATTGTATTTATTTATTTATTTATTATTTAATTTGTACTCTCTTTGATTTATTTATCATTTATGTCACCAATGTGCTGATTGCTATTGTATACCTTGTGGTTTTGTACACTTAAATTGTTCAATAAAAAATTATTTGAAAAAAAAAGAGAACTGAATTTGACTTGTGAGAACTGAATGTGAAAACATATATAGAGTTGAATTTTCCAAACTAATAAATTCAAATTCAAATTATGTGATTCAAATTCAGTTTTTTAATGCAATTATTCAAGTTTAGCAATTCAAATTCAATTAAAGCTGCAAGCAGCGATGAACGGGCCCTCGCCGTCCGCGCACGTCGGGCTGCTGCACCGTCGGATTGCCCGCACACCTGTTACTTGCATGTCATGATAGGGAGAAAACAAGCAGTAAACTTCATGTCAATCGAATGATGTCTGTCTGACTTCCTGTGTCCAGTGGGTGGCGCTATGGATATGACATAGTTTCGATGGACAGATATATTCAGGGCGTCTCCCTCTAAATTCCCGAGAGTTTTGGTGTACATGAGGAATTAGATGTGGAAGTTACATTGACTCGATGCTTTATGGCAAAGGATTTAAATGGACCGCACCGTCCCGCCCACCAGGTATGACGTAGCAAAAATATTTCCATAACTTTTGATCTTCAAGGCATGAGGATGATGCTGATTGAATGTCACTGTGGCGTTTAAGCTCTAGGAGAAGATAGTTTTCAAAGTAGGCATGAATTCAGGAAAAATGCCGCCACACATCAAAATGGCTGACTTCCTGTTGGACTGAGAGTATCGGTCCAAGAGGCTTTGATGTGCATCTGCCCATGATGAATCTGCGTACCGAATTTCGTTCATCTATGCGCATGCAGGAGGTGGGACATCACAATAGGGGGCGCTAGAGAGCCCGCACGTCATGACCACGCCCAATGACAACACAGATCTATTTAGGGTGACTCCCTCTACTTTCCTGAGAGAATTGGCCGAGATAAGAAATAGTATGAAGAAGTTATGAGGACTTGATGCTTCATGACGAAGGATTTTAATGACGAGCACCGCCACGGCCAGCAGGTATGACATAGGATAAAGATTTTCCTAGCGTGTCATTTGCATGGTCCGAGGAGTACACTGACTGACTGTGAAGTCTGTGGTGTCCAATCTGTAGGACGAAGACGTGAAAGCATGATGTACGGCAATATTTCAAAATGTCCGCCAAATTCAAAATGGCCGACTTTGTATGGATGTGTAGATGTATTCAGGGCGAGACTGTCTACATTTATGAGGAAATCTGTGGAGATGGGGCATTGCATGTGGAAGTTATAAGGGCTTGATGCTTGACAGAGAAGGAACAAAATGGCGTCGCTGTCACGCCCACTAGGTATGACACAGCTGAATGATTTCCACAACTTTTGTTCTTCAAGGCATGAAGATGATACTGAGTGAATATGAAGACTGTGGTGTTTAAGCTCTAGGACAAGATAGCTTTCAAAGTAGGCATGAACTTGTCAAAAACGCCGCCACACATCAAAATGGCTGACTTCCTGTTGGACTGAGAGTATGGGTCCAAATGGGTTTTTTGTGCGTCTGGTCATGATGAATGTGCGTACCAAATTTCGTCCTTTTATGTGCATGTAGGAGGTGGGGTATCACAATAGGGGGCGCTACAGAGCCCACAGGTCACGACCATGCCCCATGACAACACAGATAGGAAATTGTATGAAGAAGTTATGAGGATACGATGCTTTACTGCGAAGGATTTGAATTGACCGCTCCACCGCAGCCAGCAGGTATGACATAGGATAAAGATTTCCATAACTTTTCATCTTCAAGGTCAGAGGATGATACTGAGTGATTGTGAAGTCGATGGTGTTACATCTGTAGGAGGAGATAATTTAAGTACGAAGATTAGCAATATTTCAAAATGGCGGCCAAAATTAAAATGGCCGACTTAGTATTGATGCTGAGATGTATTCATGGAGACAGCCTCTACACTTATGAGCAGTTTGGTGTGGATAGGAAATTGTATGTTGAAGTTATATAGCCTTGATGCTTGACGGCGAGGGGAAAAAATGGTTTCCACCGTCCCGCCCACTAGAGTATGACGTAGCTGAAAGATTTCTATAACTTTTGTTCTTCAAGGCATGAAGATGATAATTGAGTTAATGTGAAGACTGTGGTGTTTAAGCTCTAGGACAAGATAGTTTTCAAAATAGGCATGAATTGGAAAAAAAATGCTGTTGGTGGAGTGAAGGTATCGGGCCCACAGACTTTTTTGTGCGTCTGCTCATGATGAATCTGCGTAACGAATTTCATTCGTCAATGCGCATGTGGAAGGCAGGGAAGAACAATAGGGGGTGCTACAGAGCCCGCAGGTCACGACCACGCCCAGTGACAATGCAGGATCGCAATTTTCGCCGGATGTGACGTATATTCCAAATTTGGTTAGTTTTTGTGTATGTTCAGGCTTCCAAAACTGCAGTCAAACTTGGAGAAGAAAAATTATTTTCTTGCAATTACAATAGGGACCTCACAGGTCTGCGACCTGCTCGGGCCCTAAATATTGATGATTCAAATTCAGTTTCTAGTGGCACATATTTCAGCCATGTGTGCCTGTGTATTTATATGTGTATATGTGATTTTCACTGGTGTGCCTGCACTTTCCATAGTGTCAACAGTGTTAGTGGCAGTGACGGAAAGCATTCCTGTCTGAAGAGTACAGGCTCCGAGGGCAGCTGCTCTCTGACCGCAGTGGACTTCAAGAGCTTCAAGGTCACGTGGATCCGAGAGATTCGTCAAAACAAGGAGACATGGAAGGCCCTGGCAGCCAAAGGTAGTTAAACTGACCAATTACTGTCCCTAACTCAAATAAGTCAATATAAACAAGATCCATATTTTTAATTACAGATCTGAGAAATTACTCCATATTGCTTGTGCATCTGATTAGACATTCTTGGTAGTCCTGATTTCCTTAGCTCAATTTCTAAAGTTACCTAAGTAATAATTCTATGTCACAGATGAAGATGAACTTATTAAGTGTGATGCTAAAATATCACAATGTTATTACAAAAAAAACTAAAATAAAACTGGTTTATTAAGATAAGCACCTACAGAGAGGGACTGTGAGGATATGTTTCACAGCCATCATTGCTGAGTGCAGGGAAGATGTTGGATGGGTGACGATGACAAATCAGAAAGTAGCAACAGAAAGTGCATGGTAAAATTGAACTAAAGAATCGCTTTCGTAAACACAGTGTATTTACAAATTAAATGTCTCTCATAGTCAGTCATTCTTTTTCTCAAAAGCATTCTCAGGCAAATTTGATGGATTCATAACATTTATCACATTTTTGATATTTTTGTACTAATTTGTTTATACTTTATCAAACTATACAGGGGGATTCCCAACCTGCCTTTTTTGTGCTGTCCTATTTTTATCTGTTTTTAAAAAGAAGAAGCCTCCTTTGAGGTGCCACTGATGGCAATCGCTCAGGCTGACATTCTCATATTTAATCAGCTGAACTCAGTAACAGTTACAGTTACTACGTTACTTTTGTTTCGTCATGTAATGTTGCTTTGTGGGACATTTCTCTGTATTTAGTTGAGTGAGAGACCTGTGCAGTTATCAGACTAGTCAGACCGACATGCCCCCGCTCCGCGCCACCGGATTATCCGTTCACACTGGGACGGCTCACCAATAATGCCGCCCTGATACTACCTCCAGAGGCGGATCAGCGCCGGAGCGAAATTTTCCCCCTCTCCGCATCTGAAACTTTCACACAGAGACGGGTGCGGAGAATTGGCGCAGGATCCCCGCATGCAAACGGCAGTGTGAATGGGGCTACTGTCACAATCTGCCTGCATTCCCTACATGGTTCCCACCAAGACAGGCAACTGTTTGTCTTTGAAGTGTCATAGGGAATCTCAAAACAACAAGAGTAAAACAGCATAGGCAAATAAGAAAAAAGTAAAGCAACTGCCTCGATTCAGACCTTTGAATTTGCCCTCTTTTGCGAGTTGATTGATGAAATATGAGGATGAAAATGTGTGATGACTGAGGAACTGTGACGATTTGATAATATTAGGAAAACAGTGTGGCCTACACACACAAACTGTAAGTATTATTTTTTCCAAAAATAAATGCAAAATGTACAATGTTAGCTGTTACATATTGCGGCATATATCTGTTATTAACACAAGGTTAGTTAACTTAACAGTGTCAAAATGTATTTTCTACAAAAAATAGACGCAAAAATTACAGCATTGACTGTAATGTAAATTACAGCATATTTCTACAGTTTTGACTGATATATACAGTAATGGTATTTCACTGTTTAAGAAATTGGATTTAACCTTTTAAGAGTTTATGTTTTTTCAATCTACGGACATTTTTTACAGTGTAGTTTATTCTTGGCTGATGCTTAGTTTTTCTAATCCTGCTGATTAACCAACTAATAAATCAGCAAACTGAAATAGGTGAAAACATAAATATGTAAGGGGTGTAATGATACATGATCATTGTTATGTACGTACCTAGTTTTGGGGTCAGAGTTCAATAAAAGCAAAAAATTCAGGGAAAAAAAGCAACAAATCACAAATGCTAGGTTCTTTTATTTCTTTTTATCAGCCAGTAGTGCAAATTACAGTTTGTTCCACCTGGCAGCAATTAGTCCCACCTGAGGCAGTTGGTACAGTAAAGCCACCTGTAGTAGTAAACAGAATGCTTTCTTGCATAGGTCAGATTTTTATGTGGGGCTGATAATAAACAAAACAAAAGGTATGCTCGTGTGTGTCTGTATTGGGCAGGAACCATCATCTGAACTCACCATTCTTGTTTTGGGTTGATGCATAAATGGTGTTTTCTTCTTCTGCTTCTTTTCTGTTGTGGTGGTTAACGATGCATTACATATACATATACAGTCAAATAAAAACATTTGAATGTAATGCAATAATAAAAGACATATAAAATAAACACCCCCAACACAGTCAGAAATTAAAAGACATGGAGACATTTTTGCTTCTATAGAGTATAGAAGTTCAGAGTGAGATGTGATGGTAACTGTTCATGGTCAGATAGTATAAAAGAGCACTGCAGTGGTTATAAAAAAGTTGATTCTTAAGTTTTAATATATCCTATAGTTTGGGTACATTTATACTTAGGTCTCACTGTATTAATCAAAAATGAAGCTACATACAGTGTAACAATTTCATACAGGTATTCACTTCATGTCATATCAGGTCAATCAGTTGAAACAATGGCCTCATGGTCATGATGATGTACACTTGAGGTCAGAAGTTGACATACGCTTGTAAAGAACCTTGAAACCGATGAGAAGTCGTTGCTGGGTTCGGTGGGCAGAAATTTCAGTTTTAGAAATCTACAGGGTGGAAACCTGGATTAAGCACAGGGTTAGTGCAAATTGTGCAAGAAATCACCGGAGCACTCAGAGCTGGCCCTGGGCATAGGCAGTATAGGCAAAAAAATGTTTTTAAAGAATATATTTTTTTTTATCAGTGCCATTACTACTATTATTTTGAAATATTATATAAGCCCACAGCAATATAACGTAATGGCAAGGACTATTAAATAACGGAGAAGCCTTTTTTCTGGGTTCTGGCTCGGAGCTCTGTACTAGAGGTGGATTTCATCGTTCGATGTCGAGATTCAGTTCCCATCGGTCAGTTCGGCAGGATGACTCGTTCATGTAGTTTGTTTGTTCGTTCGTTCAGTCGCACTTCCGGTACAACGCCGTTCAGCAGTGAATCATGTAATGCACAGTTCTCAGCTCCTCATTCTCAAATGATCATGCTAACGGTCAACATAACACTGTAGTTCAAGACAAATACATAGCTGCAACTACATGATTATAGGGGTGTTCCAACAAGGGTACCTCACGATTCGATTCGATTTCAATTATGGGAGCTCCGATTCTTCGATTCTAATGATTTTCGATTCGATTCGATTACTGGTGCCACAATTCTTCGATTATTGCGATTTTTAATGCAGACATCAAGTTTAAAACTTTGACCAACAGTGTTTTACAGGAGGAGGAGGATCTGAACAGCTCTTCTATTCACACTTAAAATGTTTTTTTGTCTTTTCAATGTAATTTTCAATCTAACTGGGCCTTTTTTTTGCCAAGCTTACTTTCAAGTTTTACTCTTTCAAATTATCAACCATCTACAGAACTTTTTAGTATGCTATTTTTCTACTTCTTCTCATCATCATCATTAATTATTATTATTAATAATATTGTTAAAGTGAGCCTCTTATCGTTTAACTGAAAAATACATCATACAAACAGTAACTTTTGCAGCCAGTCAGTCTGATGGTGAGTTATGACCTTTCTGTCATCCCTAACATACTGTTAATAATCAAAGAAGCTCTTAGGCTTTACACAAGATTTCAGCATTGAGCTACAATCAGGCTACATTCATGATTTTGTACAGTCAAACTAACCAAAAACTTCTTATTGATTATAGTTTCATGGCGTTCCTGTAACCATGGTAACTCACGTTGTTTTACACAGATACACTCCAGACAAAGTCCAGACTATAGTTGTTATTTCACACATGTAGCACACAACAGGAGACACTCCGTGTCAGACGAGTTCTCACATGTTGACTAAACTCAATTGATAAGGAGCAGCGCAACGAGTCCTTGCTAGCTAAGCAGCTAAACGTTAGCGCTGCTCCGTGTTTAGATCCCACCCTGTGTGGGTCATTACACTGTCATTGGTCAGGCGCGCACACGCTGTTAACGATACCATTGGCTGTAGAGTGTGACAATCTGTCAATAAAGATCGGCCAACAGTTGTTCTCCTCTGATCTACATCGATCTCATAAGTTGCCTCTGTGAAGTTTGAATGACAGAAATCCGTCGTAGCGACGGAGAACATTAATCCATGTGAACTTATTCAGACTGGAGCTTTAGTACAGTGAGGTGAACACAACACAAACACAGTAGAGCAGAGTGGCACTCACACTCATCAGTTAGGGAGTTTGTAGCGCGGCTCCATGGTGCGCACCACTCACTAAACAGTCCGGAGGCACGCGCGCTAAGGTTCCGGTTACGTGTTTTTTTTTTCTGGTCTTGCGGCAAAGCATCGGCGTTAATTAATCGATGCCAAATCGTCACGTGACGCATCACGATGCATCGCCACATCGAGGAATTGCGCCCACCTCTACATGATTATGTGTACTTTTAGACAACACGACAGTTAACAGCTAACAGCTAAAGCCGGCTAGCCAAGAACGAGTGACTAACTGAACGAGAATGACAGGAGAGGAATCATAACCGAACGAGAACGAGAGCTATGAACGAAATGAAATGTTTGTTTTTTTTATGGAAACTGTTCTCATTGGCTAAAATTCGACGACAGTGTCCTAGACCCAGCATATGATTGGCTGGCTCTCAGTCCTCCTCACCACTCTGATAACTAAACAGTGAACAACACAGTGACTGGTCTGTGAGAACGAACGAACGAACGAAAGAGAAGTGAAACGGGGAATCAGGTCAATTCGTTCGCGTTAAAGAGTTGTTCGTTTCGAACTGATTCGTTCGCGACCGAGCCATCACTAAATTGTCCTCTGTGAGGGGGGCGGGTCGAGAGGTGAGCTGCCTAAATCTGACCGGACCGAGACCCCAAGACCCAGAGAGAGATTTACTGATGCTGTAGCGGAACCACAAGGTCCAATAGACTGAAACCATCTGGCGCCCAGTGAAGGAAAGAAGAGGAAGAAAAACGTGAAGAAGATAGAGGTACTGTAACGTCAATGTGATGAAGTGAATGAAATTAATAGTTTAATGATCGTAGTTCCCGTTGTGGGAGCAGAGTGTTAGCTTGCTAGCTTACTTTGGACGATAGCAGCATTGTTTAATAATCAATACATTGCTGAGTCGACATGTGTTACTGTTACTCCACCTTAAATTCATCAGTGACATTTGGAAAGTTAACGTTAGACCTGTTCAGGTGTTATTACAGGTGTCCTTACTGCTTGTATGTCAGTTAATATGCTATTAGTTTTCCATCCCCTTTGTAACAGGTTAGTTGTAAGCCTTTGGTTTATTGTGTCACAGTTTATGTTTGTTAAAGTTTACATCAGTGTTAAAGTGCAGTTACTTACTGCACACCTTAGCTTTCCCATATCATTCATAGGCGAAATATATACACTGCACTTGTACTCTGGTTAGACTGAATTGCTTTTCAATGACAAAGTTGAATGAATCTCATCACATTTTCATTATTACTCTATATTAGTCTTATGTATAGCACACACCAAGCATCTGGTTTTTTTTTTATTAAAATGTAACATGCAGTGGTCACATATATTTCTCTTCTCTCTTCAGATGCACTCTTAACACATTTCACCACCACCAGCCCAGTGACACAGCATCAGGTGCTCCTGTCCCTCTACCTCAGCACAACAGAGTGCACATCAGCACTAAAGGCTGCACCAATAGACCTGCTGACTGGACATCTCTTCTGACTAGTTCACAGAGGACCAGTTTAAATAAAAAAGCAGTTACACATTTCCCAAAAACGAAGATGGGAGAGCAGTGTCCAACATATTTTTTTTTTTCTTACTGGCCCACTTGGCCAGTAGATTAGAGTTTTACTGGCCCCATGGGTAATTTCAGTGGCCCAGCCACGAAAAAATGAAAACAACTGTTTTTAAAAAAAAACAAAAAAAAACGTATTTAGTGAAATTGTTCCCATTTAATTGTTTAGAGTCTGTCCCTGCAAAATCAGTATGATCTGGCAATGATGGCAAAAAGTAATAGGGGTTTGCGTAATAACAAGTATTAAAATTTCTAAATTTAAATGACAACATATTTAATATTTTGAGATGTATCATTTCTCTCACTCCTATAATTCCTGGCTGAACCATCGCGGCGGCGTATGTAACGCTGTTACTGTGATGATAAATGACACTTAAATATTGAATCTGTGTCTATAATAACCACACCTTGTCATGTAAATGTGACATCTGTCTTGATTCATTTAATTTAACTTAAAATATGGACAACTGACTGCATAATATATGAATCAGAAACAGAAATGCTTTACAGCAGCTCCCATTCAAAGTCAAGAATATGCAGAAAAATAGTAATAATGATAATCATAATAATAAAAATAATAATAATAATAATAATAATAAACTATATATATGCTGCATATTTATAGTAGAAGCCTACTGCAACTGTACTTTTGTTTACCATTAAATGTTATTTTATACATTATCATATTCTATAATGTTCTGTCATGGAGTACATCACTTCACTGCTAACAGAAAAGAAAGCAGCTCACTGCCAGTTGCAGCTTCTTATCGTGATCTGCAATCTTTGTTAATTTTTTGTCTCTGTGATTGTTATTATTAGTACCCATCAAAAATCACAGTTACATGTCAGGATGTGGTTATTATAGACATATTCAATATTTAACTGTCATGTATCATCACAGTAACAGCATTACATACATTAGCAGCTGTAAACACATAAAAACATTATAAAACACATCATGTGGTCCCCTTTAAACGCTGGGTGGAGGTTTATATTTTGGTAAATAACCGCCGGTTCCAAATAAATACAGAGTCTAATTTATTTTGAAAAAACATCAAGGAAGAAGACGTGACCACTGACACTGCACGTTTTTCTTCTTCTCCTTTTTCACGTGTTGTGCCCAGAAGGATGTAAGAGAATTCACAGAGAAGCTGGCGAAGTTTGTGACATTTTCATCCCGGATTTTTGTGATGAGGGAATTAAACGCCTGTCCCAAGTTAAGTGTTAAGTGTTAAGTGTTTGAAACAAATAAACGCCCTGGCAATTATTTGGTATTTTACGATTGTTCCTGCATCATCAGCACGAGCTGAACAATAAATCTAACACAGCAAGAGAGGCGGGACTTAAGGCAGAACAGCCAATCATCAGCCGGTCACTCCCAAAGCCGGTGTCATGTTTGAAGCAGCAACAGGAGAGGGAGTGGGAGAGGAGGCTGCTGCAGCAAGCGTAGACACAGAGCGGCCAGAGAAACTGAGCAACTGTAGCGAGGCGTTTGTGCAAAACTGCGGATAAATGGCAGAAAAAGTGTGGGTGTTGAACCCTCTCACCGGGAAACACCCACATCCCCCACGGGTGCGACGCCCCTGACCGCGGTCAGCCTTCGCCGGAAACTGCCGACATACTTCACAATACATTACGCCGTCGCGATGGTTCAGCCAGGTATACTGATCCCTCCACCTCTGGAGAAATCCCCTTTTCTTCCTCTCGGACTCGTAGCACTCCTTCGCCGACATTTTTCCGAATTACTTTCCCGCCGTCACTAAGCATTTCCCGCATGCATTCTAGACTTAATAAGGAAGGACTAAAGGACTGGAAAAATGCAAGCCACTTGCTGAAGGTTCATGAGGATAGCCAGGAGCACAATACCCACATGGCAACAAGGAAGGAGTCTGAGGTCCTTTTGCAAAGCGGCTGACAATATAGAGACAGCACTCTGAGGCTGAGAGATAATATGTTTGTACAATGCCTTATTTATATTGTATTTTTATTACTTGTTTCTTTCCTCAGTTTTTATTTGGTGTGATATTTTTGACTTAAAATAAATCAAATCTTGAATATATACATGCAGTTTCTAGTGAGTGTATGAAAATTGATTGTGAAATTGACTGCGATGCAAGAGGGCGCAAGAAGATTTTGCCTAGGCACCAAATTACTCAAGGCCGGCACTGCGAGCACTTCCAGCCTCCGCTGCCACCTCAATGCCAAACATGTTGCAGCTAGCACAGACCGCGCTCCTAGTTGGAGCAGGCGGTGTCGCCAATCCACACTCAAGACAAGATGACAGGGTTCAGAGCCAAAATGAGTCCGACTGACAAATTAACAAACGCACTGGTGAAGTGGATTCTCGGTGGTACATTCTGGAATGTACTGTACTAAGTGCTGTTTTTTATTTTAAAAACAAATGTGTTTAAGACCTAGACATTTTACAAAAAGTCCTGAAAAAGCTTGAATATAGCTAACTTGAATTTAAATTTGTGCCTTGTGAACAGTGCAATCATAATATTATTCATTAATATTGCACTTTATGTTAACACTCATGAAAATAACACGATTTTGTTGTTTAAGCTCATTTATGTGTCTTTTCATTGATTCAGTCGTATACGAAAATCCATTTAAATTGAATAATGTTGCTTCTCGTGTCAAATATTGATATGCGATTAATTGCGGTTAATTAATTACAAAGCCTGTAATTAATTAGATAAATTTTTTTAATCGTGTCCCACCAGTAATGATAACCCAAGTACCAACAACCAAGTCAAATCACTGTGAGAAAAAATCAACAGAATTAAGATAGGGTTGGATTGAACCTGTGTAAAGCTAGTCTATTGTCAACTAGAATTAAGCATTTTTTCATCATTTATTCATGTAATTACTTATTTCGTGGAAGGATGACCTTAGAAGCCTGAAACAGTCATTGGTCAAACATGTGTTTTCCTCTGTTTTCCTTCATTTGATACATTGAAGGCTATTAAACAAATGACAAGTAATCCAACTGCCCACAAAGAAAACTAAATTCCGTACTGGAGGGATGTACAACAAAACACATGTTGTCCAAGCTCAACAGTTGCATTTATCTTGGTTATCTCCATAGTAGGGCTGCAACGATTAGTCGACGTAATCGATTACGCCGACAATAAAAATTTGTCGACATAAAATGTGTTATTAGGGGGCCAAGCCCGAAGGGCCGAGGGAACGCGTATGCAAGCATACGCGTTTCCTAGGACCAGCGGTGCTAGGAACCCTATTGTAATTGTAAAGATTTTTATTTTTATTCGGCTAAAAGTGGTGCTGCAGGTTAAACCGTGCAAGGGAGGGTGGTGCAATTTGGAGGGTTAGTCCAGACTCCTGTGAATATCTCAGACACAAAAAACTACATATATCCGCCTGCAGGGGGCGCTATAACCTAGGCCAACACGTTTTTGCATATAACTCCCAAACAGTATGTCGTACATTCAAAAACCTTGTATCCCCAGATTCCCTGAATGGAGCTGAATCACTTTGCGATTGGCCACGCCCACTTCCGGTTAGAAAGTTTTGTAAAACCTACTTTTTCAAACTCCTCCTTGGGATTTTGTCCAATCTGCGTGAAACTTGGCACGTACACTTGTCAGCTGGAACTGATCTAAATTTATCAAAAGTATTTTGCTCGGTCAAAAAATGCGCAAATTATTAAAGAACAAATTTCTGTAGCTAGCTATAAAAATGTAAACTGTTTGATATCTCGGTCAAATTAAATGCTATTAACACCAAATTTGAGATCCTTGGTTGCCATGAGACTGGGAAGGGATGAGCCGAATTTGGCGAATTTTGGCCACTAGGGGGCGCTAAAAGGATAAGAAGTTTGTATCTCCTGAACGGCTGCGCAGATTTTTACGAAATTTGGTCGGTATGATGTAGGGCCAATCCTGAGGCCATATCTTCAAGGTGGTCATGACTGGTCAATGTGGGCATGGCTTATTAAATAAATCCAAATAGGCACACGTTCAGCCTTTTGCACTTCCAGTGCACTTCCCATTACAGCGAATACCATGGCTCAGACGTTGGCCTGTGTCTTCACTTTTGCCCCGAGCCCGGCATCCTTTGGGGCCAACTTCGGTGGGCTCTGCGGTGCGCGGGGGGGGCTTGGCCCCTGTTCATAACTGCTTGCAGTTCTAGTTGTTATTTATTATCATTAAAAAATAAAAATAAAAAGATTTGAGCCGGAGCAAATCGCTTTAGCACCGCTACGAGAATGCGCACCACAGTGTGGCATAGAAGAAGAAAGACGGTTCCACAGAAGAAGAAGAATATGAATGATGGCGGAACATGTTGAGGAGAGCAGGAAAGCGAAACCAAACACGTCCAAAGTTTGGGAACATTTTCGGGCGGTAACCTCCCATCTTCAATATATGACATTAAATTTACGTGTGACTCTGTAGTAGAGCTCAGATCGAGCCCAAAAACATCAAACCCGACCCGACCCCGTGCACGTTGAGTCCTGGCCTGGCCCGGCCCGGCCCAGCCCGGCCCTTCCTCAGTAACGAGTAATCTACCGCGTTAATATTTCCAAACCAGTAATCAGATTAAAGTTACTTACTCAAGTCACTGTGCGTTACTATTATTCTGTCATTTTCCTCAGTAAAAATATATATTTTTTCTTTCTTCTTGCGTCTTGAGGAGTGATGTCACGTGTGCGAAAAGTCACGTTTTCAGCACGAGGAGAACTCACATGTACACCACGCAGCGACAAAACAACAATGGAGGGAGGAGAGAGATTTGCCCTTTTGTAGCTGGAAATACAGTCATTATTTTGAGTTATTTAAAAAAAATTGCCTACAAACCTACAAGCAAATCAAACTGAAATGGATTTGCATTTTTAAGACATATTCATCCATTAGTGTGCAACCAAAAAGTGGTTTATTAAAGTTCATAGTTATCAAAAATGCAACAGATCTCGAATGACAACAACAAGTGTGGTTGTGCTGCCCATGTGTCATCAGACAAGAGGCCAGCTGGAGACAAGCTCTTTAATACATTCATTGGCTAATAATGTGTACAGATGTGAAGGGTGGCCAGTAAAATTCTTCTAAAAAAATAAGTCAAATTTGCAAATAAGAGGTTTCTGTCTGACAGCAACGATATCAGTAAAAAATTCATGATATTAAGTCAGTAAACAGTGATAATATAAATTGGATAAAACACTGAATAGTAAACCTCCACTTAATGCAATGATTTATAACATAATAAGTCATTTGTAAGATATCAATTAAAAACTGCAATTTTGAAAATCCAGTTGTTTCAAAATATGGTTTCAAATGCATGTTTCATGGGTTTTTAATTTGCTCTGAGAATATGAGGTAAAATCAAAGTAGAAACAGATGCTGCCAAAATAATCGCGACTAATCGAAAAAATAATCAATAGATTAGTTGACAACCAAAATAATTGTTAGTTGCAGCCCTACTCCATAGCTGGCCCCACATGAATATACTTCATTGATACGTTATCAAATGTGGACGAAATTTGGAAATTCCTCATGTGGCAGCATACAGCAGCAAGCATTCAAGCAAACGAGTCAATATACTATTTCTTGGCACAGCATCAACCATATCACATTGGCTTTCTTCAGCACATCCCAGTTATGTTAGCCCTTTTAGCTGTTTGGTTATTGAATGTGTGCTTCATCAACTAAAGTGTGTGTATTTGTTTTTGGTTGTTTGTGCTGGTAGACCAGAGCGAAAGTGCCAAAAAGGAGGAAGAGGACAGTGGCAAGGAAGAAAATGAGGCAGAAGAGAAGAAAGAGTCAGAGAAAACTGTTGACAGACCCAAGACAGGACAGAAGGATATGAAAACAGATGTGGCCAGGCAAGAGGGGGAGGAGAACAGGAGGAAGTTCAAGGAGCAACAGCCTGAAAAGGAGGGAGGACATAGTAACTTGACTGATGGCCATCGAGGGAAGAAGCAGTGGCAGAATGGTATGCACCCCCTACTACTTGTAAACACCTGCTGTGTAAACAATGAAAGTGTTAATTAAATTATGTACATTTACGCAAGTAATGTACTAAGGAGAATTTTAGGTGCTTGTACTTTTTAGTCACTAAATGTATTTGGTTGATAGTAGTTTCTAGTTACTATGCAAACTAAGATTATATATATATACATTTTGATGATAATACTAATGTGGTAGTTATTTATCCTGAGTTGTTTTTTTACTACCATTGCAATTATAGATACAAAGCCCCCTGCAAGGTTGCTTTCTGAAGAATGATATTTGCAGGATCAGTGAGAGGTACAGGAAGCCCATAACTAAACAGGACAGATAAACAGGAGGAACACATAAAAATAAATCTTATGTAGTTTGAAGACTCAAAATTTGATCCGTCATTGATGTACCTTTTATCTTAAATAAGATAGCAATGTTATCCACCCAGGATGGAAGAAGTGTAAATGATGAATTAGGTTGAATTTCTGGAATTTTGTAGACTTAAAGGAAGCTACACAAGTTGCAAGAAGTTGTCACAGTGAAAATACAACTTCATGGGATACATATCCACAAACACAAACATAGCTCAAATTTTAAAGAATAGAATGTGATAATCATGCTAACAAATTTTGGTGTGTTTGCAGACCCTAAGCCTGATTGCCCTCTGATCCATTACTGCAAGAGACCTAGCTACTGTGCCAGCTCCTACCTGCTAGTCAGGTCAAAGGTCAATGAGATGTGGACCATTGATGCGCGGGAAAAAGCCAGGAGACTGCAGCGTATCTCCCTGCGTCGCCGAAAGTGACTATATAGTCTGCAGTTGAATATGAGTGTGATATTATCCCATGATAATCAGTCCTTGTTTATATTTACATTTTGGAGCCTTTTATTCTATCTCATCTTCGGCTTAATTTTAATCTGGTAGTGGTCACTGTTCCTTGTTGCCTCATTGTTGCCTCTCGTTTGTCCTCTTTAGCCCCGACAAGGCTTCCTGAATGTGTTATCCTCACTTTTTTTTTTTTTTCAAAAGATTTGTATTATTAGGGGGCCAAGCCCGAGGGGAACGTTTCCTTGGACCAGCGGTGCTAGGAACCCTATTGTAATTGTTAAGATTTTTATTTTTATTTTTCTCTGGCTAAAAGTGGTGCTGCAGGCTAAACCGTGCAAGGGAGGGTGGGGCAATTTGGAGGGTTGGTCCAGACTCCTGCGAATATCTCAGACACAAAAAACTACATATATCCGCCTGCAGGGGGCGCTATAACCTAGGCCAACACGTTTTTGCCTATAACTCCCAAACCGTATATCGTACATTCAAAAACCTTGTATCCCCAGATTCCCTGAATGGAGCGATTGGCCACGCCCACTTCCAGTTAAAAAGATTTTTCGCAAAATCGCAAAAACTAGAAAACCTACTTTTTCGAACTCCTCCTTGGGATTTTGTCCGTTCTGCATGAAACTTGGCAGGTACACTCTTCAGCTCGATCTGATCTAAAGTTATTAAAATAATTTTGCTCGGTCAAAAACTGTGCAAATTATGCACGAACAAATTTCTGTAGCTAGCTATAAAAATGTAAACTGTTTGATATCTCGGTCAAACTGAATGCTGTGAACACCAAATTTGAGATCCTGGGTTGCCATAACACTGGGAAGGGATGAGCCCAATTTGGCGAATTTTGGCCACTAGGGGGCGCTAAAAACATAGGAAGTTTATATCTCTTGAACAGCTTCACCGATTTTTACGAAATTTGGTCGTATGATGTAGGGCCAATCCTGAAGCCATATCTTGAAGGTGGTTATGACTGGTCAATGCGGGCGTGGCTTATTACAACAAATCCAAATTGGCACACATTCAGCCTTTTGCACTTCCAGTGCACTTCCCATTACAGCGAATACCACTGCTCAGACGTTGGCCTGTGTCCTCACTTTTGCCCCAAGCCCGTCATCCTTTGGGGCCAACTTCCGTGGGCTCTGTGGTGCGTGGGGTCCGAGTCGCGCGGGGAGGCTTGGCCCCCGTTCATAACTGCTTGCAGTTCTAGTTAATTTTGTAATCATATATTTAAAGTGTTTTATTTTTTATGGTTATTGTATATATTTATAAGCATTTGCATTGCTTCCACTGCTTGTCCTTGTCCAGCACATGTATGTGTTCTAAGCAGAACTGTTGTGTTTCTACAGTTCATTTTCATTGTGTTGTTTTGGTCAGTTTGGTCGATATATGTTAAATGGGTTAATAAATAAAAGATTACATTAATACTGTTTCTTTTAAGTGTTGTTTATCTTTACTGTTTGCTAGTTGCATTGGTTGTTGGCAACTTGTCAGCCCTGTCAGAAAGGTCATTATTATTATTTTATTCCGAATATGCAAAATAGAACATGGCTACCTGATTGCTATTTAACAAATTATTTGCACAACATAATATGGAAATGAAGATTTTGAGGAAGCAAAATAATAATGATAAAAAATAAAATAAATGACATATTCGGAAAGGAGTGAGAAGAAGCATAGCTTGTTAGCTCTCACCCCTTTGTCTAAATGAAATTAATATATATATCTACATACACATATACACACCCACATATACATGCATATATGTATATATATACATACACACAAAAATACACATACACTACTCACAATAAGTTAGGGATATTGTTATTTACATGAGTGCTTTTCCTATTTGGTCTGAATTTTAATGAAATAAGTAAAAGTTCCCTTTGATATTACTAATAATGAATGAGAAGAAACACCATTTTCATTAGTTTAATATTTATTACCCCAAAAATGTTGACAATAACAAGGATAGCCCCAAATAACACAAATTGACAATGTCAGTAGCGGGTGTTTCCACCATTTGCCGCAATGACAGTTTGACAGCGACGTCTCATGCTCCTCACTAGCCTCATGATGTTGTTCTGAGGCAATGCGTTCCACTCCTCCACAAGTGCTACACGCAGTTCTGCCAGGTCATGTGGGGGTGGGGTACGATCATCCAGTCTCTGCTTCAGCTCGTCCCAGACGTGCTCTATGGGGTTCAGGTCAGGGGACATTGCTGGCCATACCATATGAGGCACTCCGACTTCCTGAAGTCAAGCTGTGACAATTCTGGCACGATGTGGTGGATGTGGTGGAGCATTATCATCCATGAACAGAAAGTTGGGGGTGTGCTGGCGGAATTGGGGGATGATGATGGGTTCTATGATGTCTCTAAGGTAAGAACGTGAAGTGACTGAGCCATCTACAATAACCAAATCTGTTTTGCACTGACTGGTGATGCCTGCCCAGACTGTTGCACCTCCTCCACCAAAGGGAACCCTGGGGACCATGTTGACTTCGGCGTATCGCTCACCTCGCCTTCTCCAGCAACGCTGACGACCATCATTTCTGTGCAAGGTGACCCGACACTCATCAGTGAACAGGACGGTAGACCACTGCTGCATTGTCCAGGTCACATGGTCTTGTGCCCACTGCAAACGTTCATGGCGGTGTCTTGGTGTCAGTGGAGTCACCTGCAACAGTCGTCTGGCATTCAAGCCAAAGCGGTGGAGTCAGTTTCGAATGGTTTGTCTGGAAACCCTAGTACCCCTCACATCTCGTAACTGGGCCTGCAGCTGTGTGGCAGTTGCATAACGATGTCTGAGTGCATAGGTCCTTAGGTACTGGTCATCGTTGCGGTCTGTCACGAACTCTGCCAGTAGTTCTGTGTCTTGATGCAAGTCTGCTGATGACACTTTGAGACACACCAAGTTCACGAGCAACATCTGACTGCCTGCCACCGACCCGAAGGCGCGCTATGGCCAGGTGGCGCTGCTCGTCCGTTAAGTGACGTCGTGTGTTCATGGCTGTTTGAATGATGAACTTGGAATGACTTACTGACAATACCAGCTTTTTATACCCACAGAATGTTGAAATTGATGCCACATTGAAAAGGGTTGTGTCAGGGACCGAGCAAGCATCCACGAGAATGCATAGTGTAATTTTTCAAAAAATGAGTTTTATTAACAACCAAATAAAAATAATTAACAAAAATGAATAAAGTTCTGGGCCTCTAAAATAGGTCAACGAAACAGAACTTAACCTAAACCAAAGACACCCTGGCTCAGGACAGACTAACAGCAACCAAATGAGACATAGGGGTTCACATATATACTGGCTGATCAGGCCATTTTAGACACACTGGGGGATAGACAAAGACATAACCACTTAAGCAAGACTACAAAGAAACACAAATCACCACTAATTAGTCTACCTGATCTTTAGGGAAGAAAATTAATAATCATTCATATAATAATAATAATATTCACTAAAATACAATACAATAATCAAGGCATGAAGCAGGGCCCTTCCCCTGATGCCGGAGGCCCATGGTACAGTCCACTTAGCAGCCAGTACTATTTAAGGCCAGCTGATGCAGATTGGCCTCCTTTTGCTGGCCAGCCAGGAACTCCACTGCAACTCCCAGGAACTGGTAACTCAAAGAATATCACATTAACTTTCCATGTAATTAATGACATTATTGAAACAAATAGCAAAATTGACTAAGAAAAGTTACCTAAATGTGTGCACTACAAAAGGAAACCATTCTGTCAAAACTACTAATAAAAAATGTCATATGAAACTTAAAACCTGTGTCCAGTTATTTCTTTGAGTATTATGTAAAGAAACCTAACAAATAAATAAATTAGATGAGTTACCACCCTTTGTGTGTTATTCAGTGTGGGGTTGCTACTGCGGCCATCACAGGTTGTCTTTTAGTTTTTTGGTATTGGCCACAATATGTAAGGCACACTGTACACAGTGAGACCATTACGTGGAAAACACAAAATGAGGTGTGTCTATCGCCCCAATACAATTGCCTCCCTATCCCAAAACTCTCTGAAGTGAAACAAACACTGTATGTATAAAATCCACTGAGTCTCTCACAATATCCCTAACTTATTGTGAGTAGTGTACATACATAGACACACATACACACACACACACACACACACACACACACACACACACACACACACACACACAAACATTCACATTCTCTACCTCTCATCACCATGCCACATCAATTAATAAATGATAATCACCAATACTCATTAATGACCATTATCCATTGTACCTGCTAAATAACATGTGTTTGTACATTTTCTTGAACTGGTTGATATTTGGACTTTGCTTGAGTTCCTCACTTAGGTTGTTCCATAGCTTGACACCAGACATAGATATACAGAAACTTTTCAAGGTTGTTCGTCTGTTCAATCTTTTGAAGTTATGATCCCCTCTTAACTGATAACCTCCCTCCCGATTTCTAAATAAATTTTGTATATTTTCTGGTAATTGTCTTTTTTTTTGCCTTGTACATGATAATTGCTGTTTGGTAAGATACACTGTCAGTGAATTTCAGTAGTTTTGATTGTTTAAAAAGTGGATTTGTATGTTCCAAGTAGTTGACCTTGTGAATAGTCCTTATTGCTCTTTTCTGCAGGATAGTAAGTGACCGTAATGAAGTTTTGTAAGTGTTTCCCCAAACCTCAGCGCAGTAATGTATATATGGCAAGACCAGTGAACAGTACAGTGTGCGAAGAGAATTATGATCCAGTAATTGTTTTGCTTTGTGTATGACTGCAATGCTTCTTGAAACTTTGGACTGAACATGTTGTGTGGTTTCCAACTCAGTCTGTCATCTACTATAACCCCAAGAAATCTGTTTTCATGCACCCTTTCAATTTCAACCCCATCTAATTCTATTCGCACCTTTGTGTTCCATGTGCATTTGCCAAACAACATGAACTTAGTCTTACTTACATTTAATGATAATTTATTCCAGTCAAACCATGTCTTTAGTTTTTTCATTTCCTCGTTTATAACTGTTTCCACTTGTTTAATGTTTTCTCCTGAACCAAAAATATTTGTGTCATCCGCGAAATTGACCAATGTTAACCACCTAGATACTTTACACATATCATTGATATACAGGATAAACAATTTGCGGCCCAATACTGACCCCTGGGGGACCCCGCAAGCAATGTCCAAATATCTTGAGCAGTGATTACCCAACTTTACAAACTGTTGCCATCCTTTCAAATAACTCTTTACCCAGTCTAATACCAGTCCCCTTATCCCATATTTTTCCAGTTTGTTGAATAGTATGTTATGATTAATTGTATCAAACGCTTTTTTGAGATCGATGAATACTCCTATTGCATGTTTTTTGTTGTCTATTGCATCTGTGATTTCCTCTATTGATTCCATGATTGCCTGTGATGTTGATCTGTTAACCCTAAACCCATACTGACTCTCTGAAAATAATTTGTGTTTTTCCAAAAATGCATCCATTCTATTGTTAAAAAGCTTTTCCAATATTTTTGAGAGTTGTGGCAGTATTGAGACAGGTCTATAGTTTGTAAAGTTGTGCTTGCTCACAGTTTTATATAGCGGAATGACCTTAGCAATTTTCATCTGGTTTGGAAATGTACTAGTTTGAAAAGACAAATTGCAGATGTGTGCTAATGGCTTTGATACCCCTTCGATGACCTGTTTAATTAATGTCATATCAATGCCATTGTAATCTGTAGATGTTTTATTTTTACAAGTTTTTACTATGTTGATAATTTCATTTTCCTCTATCGCTTTCAGGAACGTTGAGTGGGGATTCCTTATTATTAGTTTATCCATGTAGTCTCCATCCGGCCCTGGTTTTTGGATGTTTTTTGCTAGCTCAGGACCAACATCTACAAAGAACTGATTAAAACTATTTGTCACCTCATCCATATTATAATTTTCGTTATTTATAACAAAATATTTAGGTAAATTGTTTTGTTTAGCACCATCTCTAATAATATTGTTTAGCATGTTCCATATCCCTTTCATATTGTTTCTGTTTCTTTCTTTTTATAGTATTCTTCTTTTGCTTAATCTTATAATATTAGTTAATTTATTCTTATATCTTTTATATTTATCTTCTGCTTCTTCTGTTCTCTGTGTTATGAAGTTCCTGTAGAGTAAATTTTTCTTTTTACATGCATTTCTTAAACCTTTAGTTAAACATGGATTGCTCTTATGTGGTAGTTTTTTATTATATCTCTTAATGGGACAGTGCTTATCATATAGTCAATGTAGTCAATAATTTGTTGTATGCATTATTTACATCTGTTTCATTATATATTGCATCCCAGTCCTGTGCCATTAATTTGTGTTTTAGAGTAGCTATTGTCTCCTCTGTTCTAATTCGTCTATATTGTTTACGTTCCTCTATTTCGATTCTATAATTATTGTCATACACTGTGAATACTGGAAGGTGGTCAGTGATATCACTAATTAATAACCCACTTATTGTCTTGTTTTCTATTACATTGGTGAATATGTTATCTATCAGAGTTGCACTATGAGACGTTATTCTACTGGGTCCAGGCATGGACTGGCCATCTGGCATACCGGGAAATGCCCGGTGGGCCGACGCACATTTATGGGCCGGGCTTTCATAATTTAATCCAAAAGTTTTATTATAGATCATTTTTATCGACCGCGATGGCCCATTGGTTGATTTTCTTGAAGGGCACTGGGCTAATCCAATCTCACTCAGCCCTCCTTTTTTTCTGAGTGCACAATTTAGAGGGGGCGGTCCATTGGTCCGTCTTCAATATAGACAGTGAACTGGGCCAATCAGGATATAGTACGAAGGCGGCCCCACCCCTCCCTGCGCTGTCTCCTGTAACTTCTGCTAGTTTCAAAGTGTTGAGCGCGAGGACTGACAACATGGAGCAACCAAAGAGAAAGAAATTGGGTGCGGACAAGTTGCGTGCTAAGAGAAGAATCTCACTGTAGATGCTGCAAAATGTACTAAAATCACAGACATGTTCGCTGGAGGGGCTGCTGTAGCCTCCACGTCCTCTGAGACAGCAATGATCCAGTAACAGCAGGTTGAAGGTGAAGACAGCAGCAGCGGGCAGGAGAGGAGCAGCAGAGATGATGCTGACTGACAGGGACAGTGTATTACAGCCGGTAAGGAGGTAGTAACGTTAATACAGGGACTGTGAGGTGATGGAGGGAACGTTAGTTCTATTACATGAAGAGCTCTCAACGGGTCGGGCCGCCCGACAAACCTGACCGGACCCGCGGGCTCTGGCCGTGTTAACGGGGGGCAGACAATTCATGCGGGTGTGTAGCGCTGTTTCGGGTTTGGACTGTAATTTTCAGGCCCGTTGAGAACTCTAATTACATGATAATGACGAGCAATGGCGATTGATTAGTATCGATATTAATTGGTGTTGCATACTTCTCAAAATCTGGCAGCCACGGCACTTTATTGTGATAAAACAGCAAACGGTCAATTCTGAGAAGTGTCGGAAGAGCATTAAGTGTCTATTTTAGGCTCCATCATAGCATTTTAGATATTTAGGTTAAAGGTGTGTTGAAAGGCTGCATAGTAATTTGAATGTGTAGCAACCCTCTATGCTGTGGTTAAACATGTTTTAAAAAAAGAATTTTAGACTGCTAAATGATTAGTAAAAGCTTTGCAATTTAAGCATTACTAAAGTAAGTGTAAAAAAAGTATAAAAGTATTATTAGCAAAAGGTTTGCCAACATAGAACAAGAGTAGATCTGTCAAATGCTTTTAAAACAAGTTGCTTTGCATGAGTTCATAAAGCAGCCCTGTTTTTAGCCTGATTTAACAATTTTATAGCTTTTTAAAAGGGAGCACCTTTTAACCTGAAGAATTAGAATTAAGCTGCTATATCAGGGAATTTCAGAAAATACATATTAGAGATGATTCCAATAAAAATGGTAAAATAATCAATTGAACTACACAGAGCAGACAAAAGTGGTAGAGTTAACAATAGATGCTAAACTTCTGAGATCTAGGATGCCGATGATACATTATGCTTGAAATAGAATATACCTTTACTCAACTATGTGTTGAGTAAATGTACTTATTTGCTTTCCACAATGGTTATTTGATAGACTTCTAAAGGAATAATAAACTGTAGATTTCTAATAAGCCTAAAGGCAAAGAGTTATGGGTTTTTTTTCCGGTTGTGCTCCGCTAATTATGAGGGGCCGGTCTAAGCCAAAAATGCCAGGGCCGATTTTTTGTCCCAGTCCAGCCCTGACTGGGTCTAGTGATGGTGGGAAAGAGACTCAAACTATGCATTGAGTTTAAAAAATCTTTCATACTTTTCTGATTGTTGGGGTTTAGTATTTTGATATTATAATCCCCACAAATGAAGATATTTTTGTTACCCATTTTTATTACCATGCTTTCTATCCATTCCTTGAAATTATCAATACTAGAACCCGGAGCTCTATATATACAACTGATAATGATATCTTTTTTCTTTTCAATACAAATCTGTATTGTGAGACATTCAAGAAGGCTGTCAATCACCTGTGTCATAGCCTCTACAATCTTGAAAGTCAAGTTCAGATCAACATATATTGCAACACCACCACCCCCTTTGCTCTGTCTGTTTTTATATATAAATTCATAGCCCTCCATCTCAAAATTCATTCCCTTTTCAGTGGTAATCCAGGTTTCAGAAATAGCGATATGTTAAATGGCTGTTGGAATGTGTGCAGATAATCCCTGATGCTGTTAAAGTTTGTATATAAACTTCGGCTATTGAAGTGAATTATAGATAGTTTATCCTTTGCCATAATATTATCATTATACTGATCATTGTTGTAGTAATAGCATTTGTTGTTTATGGTAGAGAAGAAGTTATTGTCTGGATCGATATCCTGGTCGTTGTCCAATGTACTGCTTTCATTGTATTCAAATGTTGTTAGTTCCAGTTGTTCATGTTCCTGTATCCACTGCATTACGTGTCCATTGTCACTTAATGTAGGTTGAGCTCTGTCGCTGAGCATTATGTTTGTGTTTGTGCTGTTACCTCCATTTCGTCTCAAGACCACTCCAGTCTATTTTCACAATGGGGATACTCATTCCAGTTTTTCCAGTTCCTCTATGTTCCTCACCATCAGTACCTTGGCCTCTTCTGGTGATCCGTTAAGCTTGATGAATATTTTGCAGTTTCTCGTCCATGTGCCCTGGATTTTTTTCATTCTTCTCAGATAACGTGCTTTCTTAGCGATGTCAGCATTGGTCTTCATCAGATGTTCATTGATGTAAACATCTGTGCCTTTGAGCATCTTGCCCTTTTTCAGGAGTGCAACTTTGTGCTTCCTGTTAATGAATCTCAGTATGACAACTGGTTTGTCATTGTTTCTTCTGGGTAGCTTCAACCTGGCTGAAGTCCAGAGCAATCCCTTTTGACTGCAGAAATGTAGCCACCTGTTGCTCGGTTGAGCTCGCATCCGGGTTCCCCCTCGCTGCTTGCAGTCACCGCCCTCGCATAGGACCATGGATTTATTGGTATTCCAGTAATGACAGTATCATTAATCCTGGTGTACTGTTCGAGGTCCGCGACCCGATTTTCCAGGTAGGCAAGCCACTTGTCCTTCTCTGCATTTTGCAAACGGAGCACCTTCACCTCGTCATCCAGCTTCAAGATGTTTTTCTGCTGCGTCCTCACAGCAGAAACTTCCTCCAAATAGGAAGTCGAGTGATTTTTTTATGTCATCGACTTCCTCCGTGGTCAGGGTCAGGATTTTTTTCGGCCCCATTATGCTCCGTTTGATCGGTGCCAGCTGACGGTTTGATCAGCCGTTCACCGGCAGATCAGCTGTTAGCTGGCAGCTAGCCAACTCACCAGTGCGACCTGCTTCTCCTCCTGTCCTTTCTGATTTGTCCGTGTTCCAAATGCCAGATGTTTCAAGTCGCGGGTCTTACCAAAGTTAGCCAAAGTTCAGAATCCAAGATTGCAAGCCAAAAAAGTCCACAGTATTCAAAAAGCCAATGTCACAGCGGACAACTCACACAGCAACTATTGCTAGTTGTAGTGGCATTAGCACTCGATTGGCCAGCAGACCCTCTCTGTGAAAAAAATGAATGAAAATGTCATTATTAATTATTACTGTCACTGTTACTTAATATTAAGGGGGCAACCAACAGATCACAATACTCACAATTTAGATCATATCACTTTTGTGAGGAACAGGTTGGATAATTTTTTTTAGATCAAAACAAAAAGGATAATTGTTGTTAAATGAATTATGAATACTCTATTTTCAGTTCAGTTCAGAAAACTTTATTTATCCCATACGGGCAATTCAGTTTACAGCTCCCAGTTATATTAAGTTAGAAAAGAAAAAAAACAAAAACAAAAACAAAAAAAACAAGACATACAACAATCATTCATTAGACATACAACTCTGACACACAACTCTCAGTTATCAGTAAATCAGTTCAACTCATGGTTCCCAACAGCGATGTCATGTACCTGTGCAATATACAAGTAAATAAATAAATAAATAAATAACAAGCACAACCCTACTCATTAAAATTGGCATTCATCAACCTAATAACTGAAGGGATAAAAGAATTTGAGTAGCGATTTGTCTTCCTCAGGGGGGCAGAGTAGCGTCGCCCTGAGGGCATCAGAGTAAATTCACTGGACATGACATGGTCTCCCTGCTTCAGGATGCATTTTGCTTTCTGGACCACACGTTTTTTCCAGAGCACACTCAGATCTGATAACTGGACTCCAATAATTTTGGAGCAGACTCTAACGATCTGATTAAGACTATTTTGTCTCTTATCTCTATCTAGACACTTGTTATATTCACCATTTTATATTATTCTTTATATACAGTCTATTCTACAAATAATCCACAAGTATTATATATTTCTGATATTACTTATATACAGAGCCGGCCCCGGACATAGGCAGTATAGGCAAATGCTAGGGTCGCCGCCATCCGCGGGGGGCGCCGAAAAGGGGGGAGGAAAAAAAATAAAAATCATAAAAAATAAAAATTTAAAGAATATATATTTTTTATCAGTGCCATTACTACTATTATTTCGAAATATTATATAAGCCCACAGCAATATAACGTAATGGCAAGGACTATAGAGTGGCGTAGTCACGCCCTTCAGTTTCCGGTACATGGGACCTCAGTTGCGAATTATTATGAATGGCAGTCAATGGAGAGATAACAAATATTTTCTGGTCCCGTTTGAATTGTGCTATGAATTTCACATATGTTGTTTGTGGTTTTTAAAGATAATTTTCCATGCAAAGATTACTACAATTTAGCGCGAAGACGCTTGATAATGTTAGGTTTTGTGTGAGGCCGCTTTGTGAACTACAGCCCTTCGCCACTCTCGACGCGAATGATGTACGTCACCACCCGCTCTCTGGCGATCTCTCTGCACTACTTCACCACTTTTTTCCAAGGGGAGGATAAGAGCCTAGAAAGAGGCGAACATCATTATAAGTCGGGGCATGTAGAGAGCTGCAGCTATGCCGATGGGGAGATGGTCGGTCTTGTCCACGCGAGTCGCAGGGAGCATCGTTATAAGGTTTCGGTGAGGGTTACGACTTCGCTAGCTAACTAGCTAGCTAATTGCAAGTACTGTAGTGTAACGTTAGTGGCTAACTTAAGCTCTCGATAAGAGAGTCGGCAAAGTTACCAATTTCTTTAGCGTCTGTTATACCCAGCTGAACATGCAAATACTAATATATCCAAACCCAGTCTGAATCATCTCACATATTTTGCTAGCCAGCTAACTGCCGTAGCTCTAGTAGCTAAATGAAGCTCCCGATATGAGTATGCATCAAATGCCCTCGTCATGGTCAGTGTGTTATCATTGCTAGTAGTGAATGGTGTTAGTCCCATTGTATATTCTTGCCTATATGTGTGTTTTGTTTTCCTTTTCCCTTCAGACTCGTGCCAGGACAGTGGAGACATGACCCTCACTGTGAGCTTCAGCATGGTCCCTTCAAGCGGTGTGCCTGAAGATGGCTCTGAAGAGTATTGTTTTCTCACTCTTCTGGAGACGTCAGCAAATATCTCATAAGATGGACATATCATGTGCGACATGTACAAGACACTTTGTTCTGCCAGTCTTTTGTCCTACACTGTAATTATATCTTTGCAATTAGGCTTAATATCATAGTTAAGCCATTGAAACATCAGGTAAGATTTTTACAAATGAGTGTGTGTGGTGATAAAATATAAAATCACACTCACAGCCCATACAATTTATCTGACATGAATATTGAACTTGAGGATTTGAATAAAATCTAAGTTATAAACACTAATCTAGGTAAATGACTGTCATCTTTCACATTGGGAATAAAGTAAGCGTGTATTCTGTTAAAGACTGTGTCTGATTGTTTTTAAACACAAACATTGTTTTTGACTCAAAGAAACACAGCTCAAGGTCATAACTACAGTCAACTTAATTTATTTGAAATGGTATACAAATCCAAGGCGCTGACTTGCAAGCAGGACACACAGGAACAGGATATGATGGTGCTGAGGAGAGAATATAGAAAGCAAACTTGTGATAAAAATGGAATTAATGCTCACTTAAACTCACTTAAAAAGCTACGCTGTTACATTTTTGGTGTGTAAACGTTCATGTGAGGTCTGATTGATGCTTAAATAATTAATTGCATTAATAATGCCATGATGAAAAGTCACAACATATGCACAAGGCACTATCCCACATATTGCGTGTAATATGATTGACATGGGGTGGTGCATTGTGCACAATTTGAGGGACTGGGAGACTTGTGGACATGTTCGTGGTTGTTAAGTGCTTAATTTGGTCACTGGTCAGTTGTAGATACTGCTGTGTATGCTGACACTGCTAACTGTGATGCAGTAAAATTAATAAAACACTTGACCTGAAAATTCCTGTGTCCATCAGTCCTGGTTGGGGGCTTTAGCTGTTCCTACAAAAAGAGAAAGTGAACAAAGCAGAACATGATTTCTTTTAAAGTCTGATGAAGGATGAGTAAATCCCTTTATTAATTAATTCTTGAAAGACTGATTCAGACACGGTTGCAGTAATCATTTGTGTATGTTATTGGTCTAACTCTAGGCAACAAACAATCCAGTAGAATTTCATGCAAGGCTGGCTGCTGGTCTCCGTAGTTTCAACTCTCTCTGATCAGTCTGATTTTGTATTTAAATTTACAAGATTACAAGAGTGGATTAAAAAGTAAATGTTATCATTACATGTTGCTCACTACCTTCATCACAACTCTGAAGCCAAAGTACTCTTACACAGTCAGATGAAACGTATGGCTATCACAGTATGTGCACCCTTTGGAATTGTGTGGTTTTCTGCACTGATTGGTTATAAAAATGTGGATATCTGATTGTCACCAGGAGCACTGGCTTGAGGGTTTTCAATGAAGACAATTTAAGCGGGACATTTTTTTCTTGCGCTAATAACATGTCACACTGTATGAGCAGTCATGCATAAAACATCTGCACCATCATACCATGCAGAAATCCACACTATTCCAGAAGGTTCACTCTTTTTCTTCCAACTGTGTAAAATAATAATAAGGATAAGGATGTACTGAAACTATGAAAATCAAGGCTAAACTTAATGTTAAAGTTAGTGTTAGCTTACGCCAGTTGTTAGCTGCTAGCTGGGTAGCAGCTAAGTTATCTTTGCTAAATTCGCATATACAAATCTCTTACCGGATCAATTTGAGCCAGCGATTCTTCACATCTGAAGGGATCCGAAAGAAACAACAGCCGTGCCTGCTCGAATGAGGACTGGTACAAAACACACCAGCATCTTGAAATACAGGAACCTTGCTTAGCCACTTGACAGCGGAGGGAAAAGTTGATGACGTGACGTCACATACGCGACATGTAGTCTTTCTCATCATTTTTTCTCTACAGCCTTTAACTGAACAATTGCACAATAGACTGTCAAACTCTTGACATGAAAAAATATCATTTAAACCCACAAACAACATGTGTGTAATCCAAGGCATATAACGACTGGGACCAGAAAATAATTACTTTCTGTCCATTCAATCCCATGTATATTTTACGATCCCAGAGGTCCCATGGGGTCCACCGGAAGGGGCGGGACTTCGCCACTCTATTAACTAACGGAGAAGCCTTTTCTCTGGGTTCTGGCTCGGTGCTCTGTCCTCTGTGAGGGGGGCGGGTCGAGAGGTGAGCTGCCTGAATCTGACCGGACCGAGACCCCAAGACCCAGAGAGAGATTTACTGATGCTGTAGCGGAACCACAAGGTCCAATAGACTGAAACCATCCGGCGCCCAGTGAAAAGAAGGAAAGAAGAGGAAGAAAAACATGAAGAAGATAGAGGTACTGTAACGTCAATGTGATGAAGTGAATGAAATTAATAGTTTAATGATCGTAGTTCCCGTTGTGGGAGCAGAGTGTTAGCTTGCTAGCTTACTTTGGACGATAGCAGCATTGTTTAATAATCAATAAATTGCTGAGTCGACATGTGTTAATGTTACTCCACCTTAAATTCATCAGTGACATTTGGAAAGTTAACATTAGACCTGTTCAGGTGTTATTACAGGTGTCTTTACTGCTTGTATGTCAGTTAATATGCTATTAGTTGTCCATCCCCTTTGTAACAGGTTAGTTGTAAGCCTTTGGTTTATTGTGTCACAGTTTATGTTTGTTAAAGTTTACATCAGTGTTAAAGTGCAGTTAAAGTGTATTACTGTTAATGCACCTTAGCTTTCCCATATCATCATAGGCAAAATATATACACTGCACTTGTACTCCGGTTAGACTGAATTGCTTTTCAATGACAAAGTTGAATGAATCTCATCACATTTTCATTATTACTCTATATTAGTCTTATGTATAGCACACACCAAGCATCTGTTTTTTTTTATTAAAATGTAACATGCAGTGGTCACATATATTTCTCTTCTCTCTTCAGATGCACTCATAACATATTTCACCACCACCAGCCCAGTGACACAGCATCAGGTGCTCCTGTCCCTCTAAGAGTGACACAGCATCAGGACTAAAGGCTGCACCAATAGACCTGCTGACTGGACATCTCTTCTGACTAGTTCACAGAGGACCAGTTTAAATAAAAAAGCAGTCACACATTTCCCAAAAACGAAGATGGGAGAGCAGTGTCCAACATAATTTTTTTTTTCTTACTGGCCCACTTGGCCAGTAGATTCGAGTTTTACTGGCCCCATGTGCAATTTTAGTGGCCCAGCCACGAAAAAATGAAAACAACTGTTTTAAAAAAAAAAAAAAAAAAAACGTATTTAGTGAAATTGTTCCCATTTAATTGTTCAGAGTCTGTCCCTGCAAAATCAGTATGATCTGGCAATGATGGCAAAAAGTAATAGGGGTTTGCATAGTAACAAGTATTAAAATTTCAAAATTGAAATTACAACATATTTAATATTTTGAGATGTATCATTTCTCTCACTCCTATAATTCTGTTATCATTTTTCAGGTGATTGATGTTCTGAAAGCACTGTACAAACAGTACCATTATTTCTCCCGAAGTGGAGTGATCAGTATACCTGGCTGAACCATCGCGGCGGCGTATGTAACGCTGTTACTGTGATGATAAATGACACTTAAATATTGAATCTGTGTCTATAATAACCACACCCTGACATGTAAATGTGACATCATTCATTTAATTTAACTTAAAATATGGACAACTGACTGCATAATATATGAATCAGAAACAGAAATGCTTTACAGCAGCTCCCATTCAAAGTCAAGAATATGCAGAAAAATAGTAATAATGATAATAATAATAATAATAATAATAATAATAAAAATAATAATAAACTATATATATGCTGCATATTTATAATAGAAGCCTACTGCAACTGTACTTTTGTTCACCATTAAATGTTATATGTTATATTTTATACATTATCATATTCTATAATGTTCTGTCATGGAGTACATCACTTCACTGCTAACAGAAAAGAACGCAGCTCACTGCCAGTTGCAGCTTCTTATCGTGATCTGCAGTCTTTGTTAATTTTTTGTCTCCGTGATTGTTATATTAGTACCCATCAAAAATCACAGTTACATGTCAGGATGTGATTATTATAGACATATTCAGTATTTTGCTGTCATGTATCATCATAGTAACAGCGTTACATACATTAGCAGCTGTAAACACATAAAAACATTATAAAACACATCATGTGGTCCCCTTTAAACGCTGGGTGGAGGTGTATATTTTGGTAAATAACCGCCGGTTCCAAATAAATGCAGAGTCTAATTTATTTTGAAAAAACATCAAGGAAGAAGACGTGACCACTGACACTGCACGTTTTTCTTCTTCTCCTTTTTCATGTGTTGTGCCCAGAAGGATGTCAGAGAAGCTGGCGAAGTTTGTGACATTTTCATCCCGGATTTTTGTGATGAGGGAATTAAACGCCTGTCCCAAATAAACGCCTGGTCTGTTAAGTGTTTGAAACAAATAAATGCCCCGGCTATTATTTGGTATTTTACGTTTGTTCCTGCATCATTAGCACGAGCTGAACAATAAATCTAACACAGCAAGAGAGGCGGGACTTAAGGCAGAACAGCCAATCATCAGCCGGTCAGTCCCAAAGCCGGTGTCATGTTTGAAGCAGCAACAGGAGAGGGAGGGGGAGAGGAGGCAGCTGCAGTGAACACAGACACAGAGCGGCCAGAGAAACTGAGCAACTGTAGTGAGGTGTTTGCAAAACAGGAGGTTTTCAAGATGGCGGAGTGAGTGGTAACTTTTCTGCAGGCTCCGGTTAAAATTCCTGTTTTAGTCCTAGAATTGTGAAACTTTCCTGCAACAACCCACAGTTGTGAGCCACTAACTACAAGTAACGGAATATACCGAAAAAATATAAGTGAATATTAAAATATATTTACTTGTGAAACAGCATGCCTGCTAGCATGACCAGGGCCGGTTTTTGCTATGGGCAATGTGGGCGACCGCCCAGGGTGCAATCAATGTGAGGGCGCATGCCCTCACGAAAAAAAAAAAAGAAATCGCCAGTTTTCTAGACTATCGCCGCTCATTTCCCTTAATGGAGTGGGCGCTGGGGCGCCCTCATTGTCACCTCAACTTGCTGCTCAGAGTCATACAGGTTGTGTGTGTCAGACAGTCCCTCCAGAAAAACGCAATTATGCTATCGCATAATTCAATGCATAATCAGCCAAAGTCCGCATATTTATGCGGGGGCAGCATTTTTTCAATTACGCCGCACTTTTGCTGCATAAATTGCAGATTTTTGCGCAAAATACGCAGGGCTTGCATGATTTCATCATCTCCGCCATTTCGTTGCAAAAAAGTCATATATATCTTAGCAGAAAGTTGAAAAGTGTTGCGTTTACTTCAGACAAGAGCAGCCATTTTCCCCTGTTGCCATGGGAATGTTATGAAGTGACGTAATTACGCGACGTGAACATCATCAAAAAGCGATGAACCATGATGAAGCCCGCAACTCATTCTCATTTGCCAACAAAAAAAATCATACTAGTTTCAAAAACCTTACAGTTGTAAGTATATTAGTAGTATGTAAATGTACGGTACAGTAAGCGATGCATTTTGTCCATTGGAAGCACTTATTTTAACAGAAGATGTCTGTTTTGTATAGCTGCCTCTGTAAAACAGGAAACACACATTTATTTATTTATTTTTTATTTTCTTTATTAATTTTTACAGAAGTTGTAGCATATTCCTTTTGTAAAGCTACAGAACTTGTTTGACTCATCAATGTTTTGTAAGTTTGAGCCATGTGTTTATTAAGGTCTGAAATAAAACAAGAACTTAAATATTCCCAGCACTTTCTGTGATGTAGTATGCTGCTTATCATAGGAAGTAATAAGAAATGACTCTTTACATTATGGTAGTAGCCTCGTGAGAGCAGGGTGTTGGGGGAATCACTTTTTTTTCTCTTTTTATTATCAAACCACAAATTTTGCGAGTTCCCGCAATTTCATTGCACAAAATTGCATAAATATCCCGCATATTTCATCGCATTTTTTAAGAAAACGTGCCGCATAATCAAGGATTTTTGCCCGCAACAATCACAAAAAAACTCTGTGTTTTTCTGGAAGGACTGGTCAGAAGAGGCGGGGGCGCCAAGTGATGGTTCGCCCAGGGCGTAAATCTAGCTAGGACCGCCTCTGAGCATGACAGACCACGACGACGACATGGCGGCTCTCCGTGAGGCGTGTGATGAGGGCAACATTGAAGAAATTGAAGTGGATGAAAAGTCATCTAAAGTACTGAAAATAAATTGGACTTATTCGCCCCTAAAAAGCCCGAATCCCAAAAAAATGAAAGTTCGGTGAAGTTGGAAAGATTTTCACAGATTCGAACTTCCGGGATCAATAAATCTTAAGTGAAACGTTTTTCAAACCCAAATGATACCTCTGTCCCACCGTAATAGCATAGACTACGAGCTACAAGGACCACAACCCCGATTGCGCAGGGACCGTCTGCAAATTGCAAGACAAGAGCAATACGCTGCAAACAAAAATCAATAACTTCACTGTTATACAGTACAGAGGCTCCAAAGTCACTACACACACCACGGGTCTCCTCATGGTCATACTACAACAGCTGTTTTGTCAAAGTGTGCCTTTGTATAATTTTGGTGATTTTTTTTATTGGTATTAATCATTAATATCTACCAATATCAATCAATAACTCCACTGTTATACAGTATGGAGACTCCAAAGTCACTACATACACCACGGGTCTACCCCTAACCCTAACCCCTAACCGTCCATCCCCGCCTTCCCGCAGGCTGCAGCCATTACCTTCTCAAATGATATGCAAACCACGCTCTACTTGCCCCTCCCCTCAGGCCCCTCCCTCTCAACGCCAAAACAGTGACAGAAAGTTGAAACTGAAAATCAGTGACACTGAAAAAAACTGACATTGTAAAAAAAATCTGTCACTGAAAAAAAAGTGACATGAAGAAAAAATCTGAAGATTGTCATTGAAAAATAAAAAAAAATCCCAATAAAATAAAATGATAAGATTTTCGCATTTGAATTATTTGAATTACTTTCTTTATTCAGTGCCAACACTTGTTTCAATGCCAATACAACTGTTTTCAATACAAATGTTTCAATGACAATGTTTCTTTTTTCAGTACTGGTTTTGTTTTCAATGCCAATTTTTTTTTTGGATGCCAAATTTTAAAGTCACCGTTCTGGCTCCATAGAATTCAATAAGAATGTGGATGATGATATCAAGAGACATATGGAAGATAAACTTAAAATCAAAGAGCTAGACACAGCAATTCTACGGATGTCCAAAGGCAAATCACCAGGACTTGATGGATTAACAGGGGAGTTTTACACTGCCTTTTGGAAGAATATTAGGGTAACCCTTTACAATGCCTTCTTAGAATGTATTTCAGCAGGGCATCTTTCTCCCACTATGAAGCAAGGTCTTATTACTTTAATACCGAAGCCCAACAAAGATAAACTTTTACTTGATAATTGGAGACCAATAAATTTACTATGTAATGATTACAAACTATTAGCACATGTTTATGCAAACAGATTAGATATGGCTTTATGGCAAATAGTCGACGAATGTCAGTCGGCCTTTATTAAGGGAAGAAGCATACATAACCATATTAGACTGATATTTGATATGCTTGATTATCGAGATTTAATTGATACTGACAGCTATGTATTATTTCTTGACTTCTACAAGCCATTTGATACCATTGAGCATTCCTTCTTATTGGAAGCATTACATTTCCTGGGTTTTGGAGAAAGTTTTTGCAATATAATCAAGATGTTTTACACTGACATATATAGTTCCGTTTCCCTGAACCCTGGAATGACCCCTAGGTTCAAGGTGTTGCATGGCATTCGGCAGGGTTACCCTACATCTCCAAAACTGTTTTTTGTTGCCACCCAATTATTAACAATGCTTACTATTAACAACTCAGAATTATAGGGCATTACAATTCTCGATAAGGAATATAAAATTAGTCAATTTGCAGATGACACATGCATTTTCCTAAGAAATAAATACATGGTAGAAAAAGCTCTTACAATTTCGATATTCTCAAAAGCCTCAGGATTATCCCTTAATATTAAAAAATGTGAGTTACTTCCCATTCACAATGGCACAGATTCAGTTATCGCTTCAATTAAAGTTGTACCTGAAGTGAAATATCTAGGAATAACAATAACTAAAAATATCATCAGAAGAGAAGACATTAATATATCTAATCGCATAGTGGATATGAAGAAATCTCTCAGCCACTGGCTAACCAGAGACCTAACTATTTTTGGTAGAGTCATTTTATCTAAAGCTGAAGGTATCTCCAAAGTTATTTACCCATGTCACTCCCTTTATGTTTCTTCCAATGCCATTAAAATGGCCAACTCAGTAGTTTTTCAATTCTTATGGAGAAATAAAACCCACTATATTAAAAGATCACAGCTTGTCAAAGAGTATGATAAGAGTGGCATTAAAGCTTTAGACTTTGAATCAATGGTAGTATCTTTAAAGATAAAATGGTTAAAAACATACCTGTTACAGCCTAATTCAATGTAGTTTCACATACCGAGGTCCCTGTTTAAAAAAGTGGGAGGGCTCGATTTTCTCTTACAGTGCGATTTTGAGTTAAGTAAGATTCCTATTAAGCTGTCAAATTTCTACAGACAGATTCTTCAGTTTTGGAAAATGATATGTACCCATAACTTCTCTCCTCATGGATCAACTCTTTGGAACAATAGAGTGATCTCAATTAACAGGAAATCAATATTTAAGATCAGCTGGTACGAGAAGAGTGTTTCATTTGTGACTGATCTATTGGATTGCAATGGCAACCTTTTGTACCATATGGCCTTTCTAGCTAAATAAATTGCACTCATAAAGAGTATATTAACAGGGTTTCCCCTAGAATTTTTTTCAGGCCCGGTGGTACCCACCGAAAAAACCTAAACAGACGAGACGCGAAATACAGCAATAACAAACATTTACATTAAAAATCATTGTAGGCCTATGTTGCTGAATGATATCACTTAAATGAAATCATTAGGCTTAATCTAACCTTTAATCAAAGTTGCATGGGCCTGAAAGGCTGCAGCATGGTGGTCTGAACCCATATGAGCATCAAGCACATCTCTTTCGCTCCTAATGTAAATGATTATTGATTTATGAATGAATTGATAGGTGGCTTATTTTTGGCATGTTGACTTTTTTTTTTACAATACAATGTACAATGGTAGGGAAAACACTGTATTAAGATTTGCAAAGCGATCCCTATATCACTAATTCAGTTAATCCAAAACACATTAATGTACTCAAACGCTAAATCAGTTTTGCCAAAACTGGCTATAAATAATTGTGAGTTAAATGAGACAAAATGTAATAATAAATGTATTAGTGCTGCTCTGAAATCTAAATTGTTCTATAATCATAATAGAGGGCTGTATGTACAGGCTCTTGATATGAAAACTTCAATTATGGAAAAGGCACATTCGAAATTTATGAAGTGGCCCATTGCCCCTAAGGTCAAAGAAAATCATTTTAAGATCATTAATAAGATCTACCGGTTGCAGAATTTCTTAAAAGAAGGTTCAAATTTGTAGTGGCCCCTTGTACCTTTTGCAATATGGCAGAAGAAACCTTAGATCACATGTTTTTTCATGCCCTGTGTCCAAAAGGTTTTGGCTGGATATTAAAAACTGGCTATCTCTTAAGGTTGATGACATGCCATCCTTTGAAATTTCTCATATCTTTTTTATATGGACAATCTTAATTCATCTGCCTCTGATATTAAAGCCCCTGTACAGACTTTTCATTTAGTGTTGATTTTGGCGGCCCCGCTGAACGAAAGCGGTAGTGTTTTGCCGGAATGAAGACTGCATTTCCCATGAGCTCTAGCACCCACTGTCGTGAAGACGTTTGTCTGGCCGGCGCGTGTAGATTTGTTTTGGAAACGTTGGAAAGACGACGGGACTTGCTTTGAAAACTTTTTTAAAATTTTTTTTAGCAGCTATCTGCAGCGTGCATATGGACGAGGTAATGTGCCTATTTGTATTTCTACTTAATATAATATGCCGCCGGTGAAACAAAGTAATGCTGCTGTTGCGCTGCAATTTCCCAGCTATATATATTACCCACGGCGCTACAGAGCTAGCGTTACAGCAAAGTCACAGTGATTGTGATAGATGTTTTGTTCTAAGTAAGAAACTGAATCCTTTATAACGACAGAGGATATTACCGATGCATCGTTGCAGGTCGGCTGGGCTGAACCATACACACAGCTGAAATGGATGCGTGATCTAAGACGTTTGTTGTCGTTTTCACGAGTGTAGTATCTAGAGCTAATCGAGTGGTAACGTTAGCCAGCTTTGTTGTAACAACATAAATTCATGTATTGCTGTAAACTACGTCCCGCATTACATTTCATAAATGAAATAAAATTTACAAACCTGTCTAGGAGGAATCGGGCGAATTCTGGATCCAACCCTCCCTTCAAGCCCCGCAACTCTCTCCATCTCTCGAAGGAATCGCCAGTGTTTATCTGTGTTTTAGCCCTAGCTCGTTCGGATTCCCTCTTGGCCTTTCGTTGGTCTTCGGTTCGAATTCTTTTTCTTTTCTTTGTCTCATTATCAGCCATGACAAACGTTTTAGCTCGGTTAGCACTGGCTAGCGTAGCAACAAAACAGCTATGCCGTATCCTGAATGTCGTCAGTTCCGGTCTGACTGCCGTAAATCGTTTCGTCAGTGGTCCAACCCGACCAATGCCTTTCAGAGGTATAGAATTAGACTACTTAGAAATAGCGTATCTTCACGCTGATGGGCTCATTTGCTGTTGTAGGTAACAGAGACACATCAGCAGAAACCAGAGACGTTTGCATATCCAGTTAAAAACTCCGTACAGGGGCTTTAATAACATAATTATTCTCATGGGTAAATATCATATTCACTTTATCAAGTGGAGAAAAAGTAGGCCCTCCTTTAATTGGTTTATTAATGATTTTAAGTTATATTTTACACCACTTAAAAAAATTAATTCTAGTAAAATAGCAAGAAAGATCTATGGCGATATATCTCGCTTCTTACTGTTTTGAAATGTATTTCTAGTTTTTCATGATCTTGCCTCCTTTTCCCCTTTTTTTGTACTTTTATGATCTTGCCAGATGATTGAAATTTTTATTTTTTATTTTTAACATGTATACCTTGTATGAATCCCCCGTTTTGTTTTCTGTTTCGTCTTTCAGTTTTCATTTTCTCTTCTAAAAGACTGCGGTATTGCATTAAATAGCTATTTTCTTTCCTTTTCGAGCTATTGTATGTCTGTGATATGTTCAATTAAAAAAAAAAAAGTTTGTGCAAAACTGCGGATAAACGGCAGAAAAAGTGTGGGTGTTGAACCCTCTCACCGGGAAACACCCACATCCCCCACGGGTGCAACGCCCCTGACCGCGGTCAGCCTTCACCGGAAACTGCCGACATACTTCACAATACATTACGCCGTCGCGGTGGTTCAGCCAGGTATACTGATCCCTCCACCTCGGGAGAAAACCCCTTTTCCTCCTCTCGGACTCGTAGCACTCCTTTGCCGACATTTTTCCAAATCACTTTCCCGCCGTCACTCTAAGCATTTCCCGCATGCATTCTAGACTTAATAAGGAAGGACTAAAGGACTGGAAAAATGCAAGCCACTTGCTGAAGGTTTATGAGGATAGCCAGGAGCACATGGCAACAAGGAAGGAGTCTGAGGTCGTTTTGCAAAGCGGCTGACAATATATAAGCGAGAGACTGCACTCTGAGGCTGAGAGATAATATCTTTGTACAATGCCTTATTTCTGTTGTATTTTTATCACTTGTTTCTTTCCTCAGTTTTTATTTGGTGTGATATTTTTGACTTAAAAGAAATAAAATCTTGAATATATACATGCAGTTTCTTAGTGAGTGTATGAAAATTGATTGTGAAATTGACTGAGATGCAAGAGGGCGCCACCTAAGATTTTGCCTAGGGCACCAAATTACTCAGGGCCGGCACTGCTTATGTATTGGCTGTCTGTCTCTCTGTCTGCCTGCTCGTCTGTTGTCAATGGACTCGGTCAATCTGATTGGTCAGATGGTTGCTGAGCCACAGGTAGACGCTGCTCCAGTGAACGGAGCTGAGATGAAAGTCAGTCATCTCAGTCAGTTTGTGTTCACTAACGCAGTCCACCCAGTACGTGTTTGAGTCAAATCCTACTCACTGCAGCTCTGCATCAATAATTGGGGAATTATTAGGTCGACTTTAAAAAGTGAAATCTACAGTTAATAAGCGGTTCAGATAACGTGCCAAATCATGGATCAACTTCGTTCCGTTATACCATTATCTGGTCAGTTTACATTAGCGACAACTGCAAAATAGACAGAGAAAACTCAACATGCACATACATCATGCAACCGAGCTTAATGTTAGCTTACCTTGCATTCACTGAACAGTTGCGGGTGTCGGTCGTAAAGTGAAAGTAAGTAAATTGGAGGTGTTGCCGCCCCCCGCAACAACTTTGTTCTCGAAGCTCCTGCAGATAGGGCTGCCATCCTTGACCAGCTGTCCCTGAGCATTCTTATAATAACCAAAATACGCCCAGACTGCAGATTTGGTTCTCTTTTAAGGCGGAAAAATGCTGTGAGGGCCGCTACTATCATGTCCTCCCTCCGCCATGTCTTCTTCACTACATTACAAACGCACATTGCACGCTGTGCATGCGCCTCGAGTTTTCCACACCATGGTTACCGACCGCGGCGGTTACCATGGTAATTAAAACTTAAACCGTAACCTTCACCGTCGGGAATTTTACCATGGTTTATCGTGACACCGGTAACCTTTACATCCCTTATATATATATATATATATATATATATATATATATATATATATATATATATATATATATACATATATGTGTACACTACTCACAATAAGTTAGGGATATTGTTATTTACATGAGTGCTTTTCCTATTTGGTCTGAATTTTAATGAAATAAGTTAAAGTTCCCTTTGATATTACTAATAATGAATGAGAAGAAACACCATTTTCATTAGTTTAATATTTATTACCCCAAAAATTTAGACAATAACAAGGATAGCCTCAAATGACAAAAATTGGATAGATGGACCCTCAATCCACCAAAGTGACCAATTGGAAGAAGTGGGATGCGAGTGATTAGATCGAAGGCGATAGGATTTCTGTTAGAGCAGAGGGCAAAGCATTGGGCAGAACTTTGTCATAAATTTTGGAAACCCAGGTAGCACAGAGATTTGTTTTCAATAAAGATTGCTCTAACATTCCACCCAGCCTTGCCTCCGCATAATTCTTTATCAACATACTACACGCCAACATCTTTGATGAAGACAGCCCAGAAACTACAATATCTCTTTATATATATATATATATATATATATATATATATATATATATATATATATAAAGATATAAAGAGATATTGTAGTTTCTATATATATATATATATATATATATATATATATATATATATATATTTTGTATATATGTATATATATATATATATATATATTGTATATATGTATATATATTTGTATATATGTATATGTGTATATATATATATATATATATATATACATATGTGTATATATATATATATATATATATATTTGTATATATATATATATATATATATATATATATATATATATATATAAGAAAGGGTTAGGGTTAGGCAAATATGCCTGCTTTATGAAAATGTTTATTCAACACTTCAAATCATGCAGGAAAATAAAAGGCTCAAAAAATGTCCCCTAAATGGGATCAAAACATGTTGATGCTGCTTTTGGCAAGGGGGGTGGGCACTCTGCATCTGCAACTCATTTCATGTCGACAGTATGTGCAGATAACTTTTGTCCTATCGACCGAACCATCTGGCAGTGAAAGTGAATTTGCCGTTCTTAAGTCCTTTCTCCATTTCCTTGCGCTTTCGCTTTTCAGTCCACCGTGTTTTTCCCGAACGCCAGCCCTGCTTCTTCTTCTTCTGATTCCCTTTCTTATTCTTCTGCCACCCTCTGGATCAAGACTACAGGTGCCATCGACAGCCGTAAATCAAACAATGCGCGTTTCCTTTTTTTAAAATACCAAGCGTTAACTGCGCGGTAAAAAAATTAACGGCGTTAAGGGGATGTTGCGTTAACGCATTATTAACTACTCTTGTGGGGGCCTAATATATATAAATATATCTGAATATATATATTTGTATATATATATATTTGTATATACATTTGTATAGTCGAATAATGCCAACACATCTTCTTCGTCTGATCCTCCATTTGCTTGCTGAAATATTTTTTCCACACAGCTGATTTGAAAGAAGCGTTCTGGAACTCTTGATTGTTTTATAATTCCTTTGTTGTTTAATTTCAGTTAGCTATAAGTGCATTAACACCACTTACTGGATTGGAGTATACTGCAGTTATATTATCTCCTGTTGATAACACTTTTTACACCGAAATAAGTGTGTAAACACAGGTTTTTTTAAACATAGGTAAACCTACAAATAACACACACAAACTCGCCGGAAATACAGGGAACTTTAGAAAGCAGCAGATCATATACCTCTACAGCACACACCTAGCAGACACTACACCTGTATTAATAGTCTTAATAATATTCTGAATTTGCCATATAATTAATTAATTAATTAATTAATTAATTAAAATTTTGAGCTGATGACAGAAAGTTGTGAAGAAGTGAGACATCTCACTTTGGTTTGAATTCTTATGAGAGTTTCACATATGCTGTACAGATCAGCTGACTAGGCTCACACCAACATGGAAGCCACTGACAACAGTAACATTTTTACTATCTTTAATGACAGTCTCTCTCTACGGAAGAGGATTAGGGCCACATGTGAATTTTTTTTTTAGTTCTGACTTTAAAGTCAGAATTCTGACTTTAATCTCAGAATTCTGACTTTTTTCTCAGAATTCTGAGATTAAAGTCAGAATTCTGAGAAAAAAGTCAGATCTAAAAAAAAATTACATGTGCAGACTTCTGACTTTATTCTCAGAATTCTGAGGAAAAAAGTCAGAATTCTGACTTTAATCTTAGAATTCTGACTTTATTCTCAGAATTCTGACTTTTTTCTCAGAATTCTGACTTTAATCTCAGAATTCTGAGAAAAAAGTCAGAATTCTGAGATTAAAGTCAGAATTCCGACTTTTTTCTCAGAATTCCGACTTTAATCTCAGAATTCTGACTTTAATCTCAGAATTCTGACTTTTTTCTCAGAATTCTGAGATTAAAGTCAGAGTTCTGACTTTTTTCTCAGAATTCTGACTTTAATCTCAGAATTCTGAGAAAAAAGCCAGAATTCTTAGAATAAAGTCAGAACTAAAAAAAAATTACATGTGCAAACTTCTGACTTTATTCTCAGAATTCTGAGGAAAAAAGTCAGAATTCTGACTTTAATCTTAGAATTCTGACTTTATTCTCAGAATTCTGACTTTTTTCTCAGAATTCTGACTTCAATCTCAGAATTCTGAGAAAAAAGTCAGAATTCTGAGATTATATCCTGTAGTCATATTATATCCTGTAGTCATATAATGCATAAAATCAGTATTCATTTTTATGTAGGTTCTCAATTATAAGTCTACACTTTGCACTCAGCATTTGTGCTGCTAATTGTCAAATCTAGTGTGACCAAAGAGACGGTTATTGGCCAGTGAGCCCCAATGATAGCAAAACATTATCTATTTTCTTTCATTGTTGCTTCACAGAGAGGATTAAGAAATCAGAACCAGAAAGACATTGTGAAAATTAATTTATTAATTCATTTATCAATTAATTGTTAAGTTAAAGCTATATTTAATGAGAAGATGAGCATAAAAACATTTATTGATAACAAAATAAAAGTTAAATGAAGGCTTCAGTCTTTCATATCCTTTTCCTCATCTTCTAAGTGGACCACCGGCTTCTCCGCCTTTAGCGGTCTTACTCCTAGAGAGAAAGAAATCATGTTGTCAGCTTTAAATGGAGATCAACTTATTTGTAAGAGAAAATGAAGATGAACAGTAAAACTGAAGAGTGAAAACATTGATCACAATTTACAAAGCTGTTCTTGCTTCAACTCATGTTCAGTTTTCAAATGTCACTTGTGTCTAAAGCATGACTGTCATGGTTAAATGCAGAAAATATTCCAATTATTAATTTTTGAAAAAAATAATCTTGGTCATCTAGGTTTGGGACTGAGTTGCTGACCTGGGATTTGTGGAGGAGAGTTGAGGATGGGTGTGTCTTTTCTGCGAGGTTTCTTCAGCTGGTCTTCCCCATGGTTCTCGGAGCATTGAGCATCCTCCACTTTATCATCCTTCATCTTTGATTTTCCATCCATAAGGTTCTCAGGCGGCTCCTGGTCTGTCACACAGCCAGACAAACTGTTACCAGACTAACGTGTGCACCAACTTCACCACACCTGTCTCGTTAGAAACAGACTTGTACAGAAGACAGTTCTCTAAAGGGACGTTCACACCAAGAACGATAACAATAACTTTAAACAGACATTAAACATTCAACAACATGTGCGCACATGGATCAGCCCCTCATGCCGCCCTCTCCACACTTACATACAACCATAAACGGTCATGCACAGCCTTGACCACTATACACTGAGGCAAATGCCTTACAAATGTTATTGCATAGAAACGAGCCGCTTATAAATGGTTCTTTGCAGTAAATTATGGCCACAACCCACAGGAAAACAAAGAAAACACATTTCTCTTGGCTCAAAAGAAACCTCCACCTTTTTGGTGAGTTGGAGTTTACGTACTTGCATAATTTTAATTCACGTATTCCTATAGCAGTGCTAGGACACTGAAAGTATGTGTACATTCATTATACCGCATGAAGTGTCACATTTATATGTTTAGAAATCAAACTAACTGCTTCACACCCAACAAAGTGATCACAACAATCACTTGCGAGTGTGTGCGTGTGTGGCAGCCAGTGTCTTCAGTGGACATCTGACAGCACACATGTTTACTCCAACGAAAATACACACAAAACCCATATGGAAAATAACGTGGTAATGTTTGGTATATCCACAGTATTAAAAGATATTATTAGAGCAATGTCCACTCTGTTCTGCAATTCTCTAATACTATAGGATGTCATCTTGAATTTCTACAACAGATGATGATAATTTCATCCGTTATTAAACGTGGTTGAGGTGAAAATGACTCAGTATGTTAGGCCAGATTCATCAAAAATAATTCCACCTTACACAATTGCATTTCCAAGGTGGGGGAGGTTGTTAGTGTGACAGCGCAGATCATATATCTAGTGGACTTTGATTTGAGATTTAGCTTTGTTTAAACATGGCTCCAGAAAAGCATAAGTACACATAACAATGCTGGTTTGAATGTTTATCATAACACAGATAAATGATAAACGTTTGATATTAAGTGAAGGCTTCATTTTACAAGCTAGCTTTGATTAATCACTTTAGTGTCTGCATGGGCAATTCCCCCTGCTTCCAATATGTTTGTACACATGGGTCAGAGTTTTCTAACAGGTGTGCACATCCTCCAATCAAGTTTGTTTGTATTGAACACAACTTACCCCACTGAATCTATGCATTTTGAAAATTCTGCAAATAAATCAATGATACCAAAAGTGCTTACTCCACAGATCTCACTGTGAAGATAACAGCAATGTTAACATGAGAAACAACCACAGACCCGGTGCCAGACCTGGTAACATCCTTACAAAAGTGGAAAAATGTTATTAAATCCTACACAATTATTGATGAAAGCTGTTTTGTCAACACCTTTACTATTTGACTTACACATATAAAGTCTATTGCATTTCTGCCTATTTTTAATTTTTTTTTCGTTTTTGCTTTGCACATCGCATACAGTGAGTCTCATGATCCAGGGGAGATAAAAGCTAGGGTTTTTAGTCGCCCTTTTTTTTTTTTTTTTTTTACTTTTTTCATTTACTATGTTACATTTCCAATAGCACAATGTGTCTTTTGATTAAACACTGTATTATCATCATTATTATTATTATTATTATTATTATTGTTGTTGTTGTTGTCGTTGTTGTTTTATAAATAAATGAAGCAATAAAGAAGTTGAAATGAGCAAACCTCTGTGCTTACATTTCATGCTCTCCTGTATCATCAGTCGATGTTCAGGCTCCAGGGTCGACCTCACACAGCCAGTTGTCATCTCTGAGGCCCTCTAGGCTTTCAGCAAAGATCACATAACACACACACATACACATACATTCATTATTCATCAGCACACACTAACAAAGGATGAAGCACTTCGGTTGGGGGACTGCAACCGAACATCTGCCTCATGTTCAAACAGAAAACAATCATTGCCTCTTAACCTGACAAAAAAAAAAATAATTTGTTACAACATTTTTTCAAGTAAGTGCAAGATTTATGGTCCTTATTTGACATGCTTTTTCTAATGAGCAAGGATGACTGTGGGCATGGTAAATAACACGTACCCAAGAAAACCAAAGTGGTTAAAGATTTGGCAGCAATAAATAAGAGAACAGCAAAGAAAAAGAAAAGAAAAAGCATATACAGCATCAGCTGAAAGAGGAATAAAAATAAACTGAAGGTACAAATAAGAGTGTTCTTACCTCACTGTCAGCAGTGTCTCAAAGACAGTGGAGCAGTGTAACTCTCGACAATGAAGCTAGGAGGAGGAGCCTGCCTCTCTTCCCTGCATCTGTTATCTTGCACAGACACCCCCTGCCCATCTGGACAAACTGCTGAAGCTAGAATTAAAATTTTGACTGAGATGGAGAGGGAGTAATTATTCAACACTCAGTGAAGTGTTTCCTTAAAATTAAACAACAAACTTATATGTTTTCATTTGCTTACATAACATAACTTACATAACACATTTTTGAGCTGATGATAATACTTGAGCAGTTTTAAAGGTATAATTGTCATGTAGATGAAATTAATTATACAGCTGTTTTGACCCCCCAAAACATTGCTCAAATTTATTTTACATGAATGTCTAAATGCTGCTGCATGGATGTGTGGGATGTGTGTCTGTGTAAGTGCACTCTGGGGGCGTATATATGTTTGAATGTATGTATCTTTAGTTATCATCCGTTATTTACCATCCCTGTTACTATCAGTCAAAAAGCTATTGATATATTGTTATCTCTATTTTTTGTTTATTATTATATTTTTTATTCATTTATTTATCTTCTCTTTCTTTTTTAGTACAGTGTGTGTGTGTGTGTGTGTGTGTGTGTGTGTCTGTATTTATGTATGCATATGTGAATATATTTCTCTTCTCTCTCCTCCACCTTCTTTTCCCCTTTTGATGAATTATTATCCTTTTTTTAAAAAAAATTATCTATCACAATAATAATAATAATAACAAGTGTTATTATTATCATTATTATTCGTTTTTTTACATTTTTATTTTTGATTATTACTACCTTTTTGTACTGTGGGTTTTCTCTGGCCCCCGGGGTCTGGGGGTACTCAGGGTCTGGGCTGGGTTGGGAGGACCAGCTTTCAGAGGACCAGAGGATCCAGGCCCCCTATATACACCCCCTTTCCCATTGAAAACCCGCTCCTCCCCAGACCCAATTGAACAGCTCCCCTCTGTAGTGGAGGGAGCTGCTCTCAAGAGGTCTCACCACATCATGCCGGCTACCTCCCATAAGTCTGGTGTTAACCGGAAGAGCCAACAAAAGCAGGAAAGGGTTCTATTTAGACTCTTCATTAGTCATAGGTGTGTTTTAGGCATAACATAATGTAGGAGGAGGAGGAGCGCTGCTCTGCATCCCTGTGTGTGGATCTCAGACCATGGGTCAGGCAAGGCGGGTCATAAAAATATCGTTCTGATCAATAGTGTCTTGAATGCCAAAATATTAATGATGTTGCTTGCAGCAGTCCCCCAGCAGCAGAAATGTTGTGTGTATCTCTACGTCAACATGTGCATTTGTGCATGAGGATGATCATTTCAATGATTATTAAAAACTCCTTATTCACCACAACAGGATTAGTTAGTATTTAATGTTAATTTATGTGCTGTGTTCTTCTACACGTCAAAAAGTCACATTCACAGTCCAGATTCATGCAGCTTTTTTTAAAGGTTTTTTTCTAGCATAGACACCTTTATTAGCAGTAGACAGAGAGGAAACACAGGAGAGAGAGGGGGATGTGACATGCAGCAAAGGACCTCTGGCCAGAATTGAACATGAGTCAACTGCATTTATGGCATGCTCTCTAACCACTCGACCACCTGTACGCCCAGATTCATGCAGCTTTGTCGCCAGATCCAAGTCAAACGCTGCTTTGACATTCTCAATCAGCATCAGAGAAAAAGTTGCTCATCTGGTTTTCCTTACATATCAAACTGATGGAAAAGCATCACAGTCATCAAATGCCTGATGTCGACCCCATTTACAGACCCTATAATCGATGTTTTTTTCCCCATTAATATAAATGTAGATGTTACGGTGGTCACTGTTCCTATTAAACACTAGCCAGGTGAACAGTCTTTGTGACAGAAGCTCCTGCCATCTGTGCCACCACAATGAAAGTCTCACATTTTCTTCCTGCCATCTCAATACAAAATCGGTTTCAACTGTGCCTACTCAGTATTTTATACATGCCATGGAGCATGACTGATGTTTGTCCACCTGGGTGAAGGCATCCACATTTGTCATGTTTCTCCAGTCATTTATTCTGATTTTTCCTTGAAAAGGTTTATTTCTTAATGGTGCATTCAGGTGTAAAGCGGGTGTGATATCCAGACCGGTAGGCTGGCAGGTGGGCAGGCAGGCAGGCATGGTCTCCGAGAGCCGGTATGAAGGAGCGCAGGAAGGTTGGCTGGCAGGGAAACAGGGCGGAGAATAACTGGGGTTTTCTGCAGGATGAACCAACAAAACAAGCATTAGTAATCAAGTATGAACACAGAAACTGCTGAGCTGAGCTAACTCTAGATACTTTTGGCACAATGTAATCACCATTAGTTATGGAATAATCTGGCACTGAAGTTGTGGGAAGATCGGAGTGATATAGTCAGAGGAGCAGGTGTGCCACTCTGCTACTCCTGTCGCCATGCCCACAGACACACACAGGGAATGAGCTGGTGAGGGAGAAAGGATGGGGGAAAGGCTGACAATGGCACGCATGGATGCAGCGGCCCATCCAGGGCAGAGATTTATTATTTCTAGCAGAGTAATACGTTGTATGCTGTCTGAACGACTACCGCCCTGTCGCACTGACGCCAATTGTGATCAAGTATTTTGAGCAGCTTGTCAAACCACACATCACAGACAGCCTCCCTGCATCACATGACCCATATCAGTTTGCTTATCGTTCCAACCGCTCCATGAATATGCTCCATGCTATATCCACCACTTTGCACTCAGTCATCACTCATCTGGACCAGAAAGACACCTATGCCAGAATCTTGTACATTGATTTCAGCTCAGCATTTAACACCATCACCCCCAGAGACTAATGCCGAAACTCCTCCTACTCATCCTGAACAAAGCCACATGTCTCTGTATCTGGGAGTTTCTGACGGAGAGACCTCAGTCTGTTCATTTTGGGAATATTACCTCCAACTCTCAGCTCCAGCTGTGCACTGGATCTCCTCAAGGCTGTGTACTCAGTACATTGTTGTTTACAATGCCAACACATGACTGTGCATCTAGGCAGGAGGGGAACCAGATCATCAAGTTTGCGGATGACACCACAGTGGTGGGACTCATTCATAAAAATGAGGAATCTATGTGCAGAGAAGAAGTTAAACATCTAGAGGGTTGGTGCAGAGAAAATAATCTGATGCTCAATGCGGACAAAGCGAAAGAGATGATTATCGACTTCTGGAGGTCACAGTCTGAGCACGCTCCTCTCAGCATCAGCGGCCGCACAGTGGAGAGGGTGGAGATTATCAATGGAATTAGAAAACTTTAGGCATCATGAAACGGGCCCATCAGAGACTGTACTTCCTGAGGAAGCTGAAACAAGTCTCTCTCCCCATCAGCATCCTCAGGACTTTCTATAGTGGTGTGGTGGAGAGCGTTCTGACGTATGGCATCTCAACATGGTACTCCAACTGCAGTATGTCAGATGAAAAAGCCCTGCAGAGAATAGTTAGAGGAGCTGAGAGGGTTATCAGAGTTTCCCTCCCTTCTGTCCAAGAACTCTTCTTAAGCTGCTGCAGGGGCAGGGCACTGAACATCATCACCCTCTCCACACATTCTTTGAACTGCTCCCATCAGGAAAACGGTTCCAGAGTCAAAAAGGTCGAACTAACAGACATATCAACAGCTTCCTTCCACAAGCTGTTAGACTGCCAAATAACTGATCTGGAGCATGTAAGCACAGACACTACTTTAATCTCCTTGAGGTAAAAGGCAAGAACGTACTTGTCGCCCAAAGCGAAGTGTTTGTTCATGTCCGTTGTAAGCAACTCTAATCTAATGAAGCATCTCTCAACGGCACATGCTTCTACTAAACTAGTGGCAAGAAAACACCGTTGTTGACACTGTTGACGATGACAGCAGGCCAGGTGTGGTTAACGTGAGCACCACTTATAAAGGACACAAATATTAAAGGTTCTGTGTAGGTACCTGTCTATGCAGTTCTACTCTATGCAACTGGCTTGTGAAACCCACTTTTTAAAAAAATTCCAAATACATTTAAACTTAAAAAAAAAAAAAAAATTTACGCAATAGTTACTTTCTCTGGTAACTAGTTACTTTTATAGTGGAGTAATTCATTTACTAACTCATTTACTTTTTGGGAGAAGTAACTAGTAACTATAGCTAATTACTTTTTAAAAGTAACATGCCCAACACTGTTGACTGATTGACTGATTGATTGATTGATTGATTGTAAACATGGGACATTGAAGCACTAACAAAGCCTGTAAACAAAGGGAAAAGTGTGTCAAACCTAGAGTCCAGTAAGTAACACCTGGACACCCTGAAACCTAAAGAGCAATACAGCTGCACTGTAGCTCCCATCGTAGCATGTTGCTGGAAGCAGTAGCTTTCACATGTGCATCCATTACTAAAAGGGACCAACCAAACGTTTGGAATTTACCTTTGCCTAGGCCACAGTCTCTAACCTCACTGGACAAGCCACAGTTTGCTACTGTATAACGAAGAAGACAGACACACGCTAACAGGCTGGCCAGGCTGTGTTGACAAGTGAGCTTATTTAGTGTCTGGGCGGATACTACCAATTTATTGTGTGTATTGTATTCATTTTGGCTACAGCATAGTGAGTTTGCAGACCGCTGAAACAAGTTTGGCACTATTTTACACTTTAAAACATTGTGCTTGTTGTTGCTTCTTTGTGCTCATCACAAGCTGATTTAAGCCTCCACTCTAGATTTGCCAGTGTGTGAGCACACAATAAGCTGCATTTCTATTTAGCAACAAGGACCGCAGAAGGGGATTTGAGCCTGAGTTCATTCACGGGCCACTGAGTGAAAGACTATTGTGTCCGTCCATGGCCGTGTCCTCCTCCTTGCTGCCCTCCGAGCTTTAGCCCCTTTTCTCTTTCTATACTAAGGTACACACACAAACACACACACACGCACATACATACACACACACCACATGCTTGTTTTTTTGTTGTTTGTTTGAATTGTCTTGTTTTAGTGTGTTTAAGTTTAATTGTTTAACTGCTGTAGTTGAATGACTAAAGTATCATTAATTATTTATCAATTGGCTAACATGTATAAATTATATGATATAGTACAGAGAAATTTTTATGTGATTATTCATGCACATGCTAATGTGCTCAGATTAATTTCCTTTACTGTTCATTTAATTTTCAATAATTTATAAATCTTCACAATATAATCAACCCTTTCTTTTGAGACTGTTTTCTGGTCTCGTTATCGGGCCCTGATTTCAAGCTTGGCCTCTATTAATTTATATTAATAATTTATATTATTAATTTATACTAATTACTATTAGTAATTATCAATTGCTAATATCCAAACATGCCCTACCGTTGTACACCAACATAAATATGCGGTGACATTGTGTATAGAGTGACCAGGAGCAACACATGGAAATTTCTTTTCAATAGATGAGTTAAATAAGCTCTGTTCCCTACAAATAAAACACTTATGATGCTCATATCAACCCAAAGCCTTTTGAAGTCTCAATGAGGGATTTTAGGCGTACTCAGGTAATATGCACATCCTGCCCTGAAGTGTGTGCTGTTCTCCTCTGGAGCTTTTGTTCTAAACCTCCTCTGCAACACAGCCTTATTAAATAACTCAGATTAACAGTCTTGTTTTAGATCCTAAGATGATATATTTTTTGACAAAAGAAAGTCTCTTGGATGTTTTTATCTCATGCAGCTTGGAGTGGTTCTAGTTTCAGCATCGCTAACAGGGCCGGCCCAAGGCATAAGCGAACTAAGCAGCTGCTTAGGGCCCCGTGACCACTAGAGGGCCCCCAAGAGCAATTAACTTAAAAAGAAAAAAGTAATTATTTTTTTTCCATGTGTGAGCAATGATGATTCATATGTTATCAAATGTACATACTTGTACAAAAAACAAACAAAAAAAACCCCAACATCAAAGACTGTAGTTTCCTACTGCCTCTTTGCTCGATATGTCAGAGCTCCGCTAGTAATGTGTGCAGTGCAGCCAACCGTGCAGTGCGCACTCAGCATCCAGGAGCTAGGAACAGGTGAAAGATGTCGCAAAAAAGGACTTACCCTTCACGGGCAGAAAAAAGAAAAAGGAAGAAAGATAAAAACGACAAGATAAAGGTATGTCTTAGTAATGTAACATTTGTTGATATTTTGTTCCAAATACGTTAGCCTATAATAGCAAATTTGCTAGCTAACATTAGTTCAAAACGTCTGACTAGGTTAGATAGCTTACTATTCAACCTAACGTTTTTGTGTTTGTGTAATACTTTGAATAAGTTAGATATACATTATTCTGGGTCGCTTTTTGGCATCAAAACAACGTTTTTGATAACAGTGTTTGATAGCAAATGTTTAATAACTAACGTTAATTACAAATGCAGTTACGTTTGCTAGCAATATGGTTTTGCATTAATTAATCAATTTAGTTAACTTACTAGTTTGAGGTATGTTGTTTGCAATTGTTTGCTGCAGAGCACAGTAAATTATGTGAGTAAATAAACATATTCCTTTTACATCATCTCCTTAATATGCTCATACGTTATATGAAACTTCCCCAGGAGCACTGTTAAAATATTTTGGAGGAGGCACTGACTCAGGAGCAGCCAAGGCTGATGAATGAGGTGATCAAAAACTGTCACCATATATATTTAATTTCTAGTCAAATTATCTCATTAAGATATACAAATATAAGATGTAATCATATGACAAGGGATATGTTTTTCATCTCAGGTCCATCTCTATCCTCTGCTCCCACTGTGCCCACTGTCCTCTCTGCAACCTCAGCTGTACCTGGTAAGTTAACAACAAAACAGCCTTTAATTGCTCAGTGCACTGCAGAACATACTGAGATGAATATTTGTTTTAATATAAGATATAATCATATGACAAGGGACATGATTTTGAACAAATCCATATTATTTCAAAACTTCTCAATTTTCAGTTGCTCCACAGTTTGTTTTCTTATTACAAGCTATAGCTGTACTTTTTTTATTTAGAAAATAAGCTGCATCATTTTCCAGTGTAATATGACTATAACATGGCTGGCTTGTTTTTCATCTTAGGTCCATCTCTATCCTCTGTGCCCACTGTCTCTTTTGTGTCGTCTGCAACCTCAGCTGTACCTGGTAAGTTAACAACAAAACAGCCTTTATAATTGCTCAGTGTACTGCAGAATATTCTGAGATGAATAATTTTGTCCAAAAATATTATTTTAATTTCCCTATAGGTCCTTCATCTTTGGTCATCGAGATTGATTTGTCGTCATCAGCATCCAGTTTGGAGCAGGGATCAGCAGCTCCGCCAGTTGACCCAGCTGAGTGTCCCTCTTTCCTGTCAGACTCAGAAAGGACTGAACACGTATTAAGAGGGCCACTGCCTATAGAGGACACATTCATATTCCCAAAAAAACACGATGGCCGAAGGCCCCCCCCCCCCATTTTACCAAAGATTTTGTACATTTTTACATAGTTTTCAGACCTAATTCATCTTAATATTTTATTTATAAACCATTTGTGTTACCTTGTACCTAGTCTTTGTCTGATTTTTTAAATTTTATCTTATTTAATACTGTCTGTTTTCATACATTTGGTGTTGCAATTTATTTTAAAAAATAATAATAGGGGAGATCACGTGGGCTCTCTACTGAGATGGCGGCATAGAGAGTTGCTCTGTAAAACCCGACACAAAAAATCAATACTATGATAATTATACACACTACTTTACACGATTTATACTGGCTTAGTAACAGGGATATATTTTCTCTTCTTTGAGAACAAAATACTAATGTCTAGCCCAGAACTCCGGAAGCTTCAGCGCCTCAAAGATTCACCACTGCCATGGTCGGCGAAAGCTAGCAAGAAAATGGTGGATTTCGTTAGCAAACCTCCAGACGACACGCTAGCTGCATCAGGTGCAGCCGCTGAGGAGCCCTCACTGAGCTTCCTCACCACAGAGATAAGAGCATTCCGTATGTCCACACAGAACATCGAACAGGATACAAAAGAAATCAAGGCTATTGTGGAGGATATTGAAGGGAAGATTAGCACATTAAGTTCCTGCATGGACGAGGCGGAAGAGCGGGTCGCCGCACTAGAAAGCGCCGCTGACACATCCAAACAGCATGCCAGAGCTTTCTAGGAGAAAATACAACAACTCCAAGAACGAGTCGAAGATTTGGATAATAGAGGGTGACGCTGTAATGTCAAAATCTTGGGCATACCAGAACTAAAAGAAGGGGACGACATGATTCAGTTTTTACAACATGAAATCCCAGTTATGCTGGGGCATCAGTTCTCTACACTGGAGATACAGCGTGCACACCGAGTTCCCACTGGCCCGCCGAGACGAGAGCAGAGAGAGGGGGACAGACCGCGGCCCGTGATGGTCAACATGCTCCGCTACCAGGTGAAAAAGAGGAGATGCTAAGAGCAGCCAGGGAAAAAGGTCAGATCATGTGGCAGGGAGCCAGGATCATGTTTTTTCCAGACTACTCTAAGCAGACCATGGAGCGAAGGGCTTCCTTCAAGCAAGTTAAGACTGATCTGAGGAATGGAGGGGTCGAATACATGCTCCGCTTCCCTGCCACCCTGGAGATTAAACATAACGGGGCACGTCACCGTTTCATCTCCCCCAAAGAAGCTTCGGAGTTCGTCAAAAGGAAGATTATAAAGAAGAGTTGATTTAAAGATATAACTTGGGGTAAATATAATTCTGACTGGCTCCTAATTATATTCTATTGACTGTTATGCTGATACTACTACATATCAAGGGAGCCAGTCTATTTTCTTAGACTTTTTCTTTTTCTGATATTATTCCATCTGCTGCTCTATATTTTACTAGAGATGCACCGATCGATCGGCAACCGATCGCAATCGGCCGATAATGCCCCTATCAGTTTTGTTCGGAGTTCTCAAAATAGATCACATCAGGCCGATCAGATGACGTTTAAGTATAAAGACAGTGCATTAACTGCATGCAGGGAGGGAATTTCATGGCCGCCGTTGCCCCGCGCCACAGTGGCCTCTGTGCCCCTGGTCCGGTCAGCGTAGCGAGCTTGCCCTGAATTACAGCCACCTGAGTGCACAGTAGTCACTCACAGTAACTTCATTGAGTCCGCGGTTCGTAACGTAGCGCAGCGTAACGATGACACGTAACTGACTTATGTGGTAGGATTTAGTCCGGTAAAGTTGGAAATATATTCACAGATTCGAACTTCCCGGATCAATAACTCATAAGTGCAACCTTGTTAAAACACAAACGACGGCTCTTTCCTACCGTACTACGGTAGACAACAAGCTACAACCGTATGTCAATCAAAACGAGCATCTGGACATTAACTCTGGTCTGTATGGTCAGCCGTCTGTGAGACGAGGGCGCAGGGAGCGTCTACAAAGTGCAGCACTGAAAAGAGAAACTACAAAAAATTCAATAACTTCACTTTTATTCAGAGTGTAGTGTCACCAAAATCACTCCACACATCAGTGGTCTCCTGATGGTTATTCTACAATTTTTTGTTTGGAAAAAATGTGCTTTGCCATAATTTTGGGGAATTTCTATTGGGAGAAATATTCAGTAACACTAATATTCAGTGAGGTGTCACAAAACTCACCTCTCCCTAACCCTACTTAACAAAAACTACTTGCTAATGTAACTTTAACTTGATTTTGGTATTAATAAATGTTTTAATACACAATCCATGTCTTAAATTAGGATGTTATGGTATCAGTCTGAAAGGTAAATCAACACATTTTACTCAGTGGCCTTTGTGCCCTGTCATGTGGACTTGGTGCCCCTGAAAAAAAAGTGCAGGCCAAATGGACTTGCCCCTAAAATGACAAAATTCCCACCCTGACTGCATTCCCACTAGTAAGCTACAGTTACTCTATGTAAGCTGAGTCCAAGTTGTCTCTAAGAGAGTCTCTAGAGCAGCGGTCCTCAATAGGCGGCCCCCGCCTATTGAGGACCGCCAGCCTCCTGTTTGTGGCCCCCGAACTGTTATTTCTTCATCATGTGTTTTGGTTGGGTCAGCACGTGTACACCGGGACTTGTCTCCATGCCAACGATACACATACAGCTGGGTCACTCACCGCTGCGATCGCAACTTTTAGCTTTCACTTTCGTTTTCGGAGCAGTTCGCGTATTCACATTTTGCCGGTGGCAAGAGATTGAAATGGCGTTTTCCAAGTAAACTGCTATAACAAAGTGGACAGTGAGAATCGGCAACTCATAGAAGTAGGAACTTAAAAGTTGCATTCATTCTTCCACCAACCAGGACAAGACCCACGGATCTGACGGTGCTGCAATAACACACACTTACGTTGTTTAATAGGTATTAGCAAGTCTCATCATGTATTTTCACAACAAGTTTAACGGACGGGGTGTTTCTCCCGGCAAACACCCTTTTACTCACGGTGCCAAAATTTGTATCATCCTTGTTAAAACTCAACACCATTTAATCACAGAAGAAATGACGTGAATTAACCCACAACCGTCTTACATATCATCATATTCACAAACACATTCATGAACCATAATTACACCAACACCAACAGAATACCCAAGATTCATTGCGCCACAGTCCACAAGGGGCGTTACAATATGCCAGGAGAAGCTGTGATGAAGATTTCCAATTTGAAATGGCGTTATGAGACGAAGCATAGGAATTTTGAAGAGACAATGCCTCAAAATTCAGAGATGAGCACAACACAAATAAATGCACTGAAATCATCATATCAAGCTGCAAGCAGGATGCTTGTCACATCTATGTCACAATGAAATAAAATAATGCATGACTTAAGTGATGGACACAATGTTTGAAGGCAAACAAAAAGAGGAAATATTCAACTATGTATTTTAATTTATGTTAAAATGGAAATTACATTTTATTTTAGTTCGTATTTTGTTGTTTAGAATGAAAAGGACATTTTGTTTTGAATATTACAGTATTATTGCATGTGGCCTGACCGACCTCAACACATGGACCTTTGAGTCATTGAAAAAAATCTTTGTGGCCCTTTAAGATTTGTATTTGAGTACCCCTGCTCTAGAGTGTGAAATATTGCATATTGCCTCAGCCTGCAATAAAACGGTGGTCAATTCATGATACTTTCTCATCTCCTAATTTTCATACTTAATAATACAATGTCAATGTTGTGTAAGAATCATTAATTAAATATATGAAAGTTACACAAGACAACGATATAGAAAAATTTATGGATTTGACGCTGTGATCGGTGATCGGCAATATCGGGATCGGCAGATACTGCTTTTGGTGAACGGTGATCGGCCCCAAAAATCCTGATCGGTGCATCTCTATATTTTACTTAGTTTATTTATGTGCAACTTTGACAGCAGTAAGTCAAATTTGCTTGGTTAACCTTAGCGTTTTAATAGCCCTCATTCCATCTCTCTATTATTAGAGACTCAGGAAAGCGTAAGGCTTTCTTTTCTTTGATCGCTTTTTCCTTTCATATTTCCTGATTTACACAATTAATGAGGAGCTTTATTTAAGTATTGATACTCTCCACTTCACACAGCTGACATGGGTTTAAAACATTACGCAAGTGTTGGGTTTTGCGGTAAGTCGAGTTCGGGTGACATTTCCAGGTTTCCTAGTTTTTTTGAGTTCATGACTAGTTCTACATGCTTATGTCCCGGTTGTTTGAATTCTTCTGGGTTTGTATGTAGTTTGTTTTCTCATGTCATTTTGTTCACCACCACACTGTGCTGTTTTGGTAATGCGCAAGAGATATATGTACACCTTACTACTCAATGGTTTGTACAACTGATTTGAAATTCGCCAGTTGGAACTTAAAGGGCCTTAACAATGTAATTAAGAAAAAGAAAATCCTGACTTATTTGAAATCGTCTAGAGTCGACATAGCCTTTGTCCAGGAAACACACTTAAACATGGAAAAATCCTTGAAATTGAACCGATGTTCCTGGGTAGGGAAGGTTTTCTCAAGCCCAGGAAATGGCAAAAGCAGAGGGGTGTCCATTCTGATTAATAAGGCAATTAACTTTAAAGAAACAGATGTACTAGTAGATTCGGAAGGTCGATATGGGATAGTATATGGTCAACTACTGGATACACCAGTTGCTCTTTGTAATATTTACGCACCTAATTTTGATAGGCCAGAATTTTTTCACAACTTATCACAACTTATCACAACTTCTCTTGGACCTCAGGGATACTCAAATTATACTAGGTGCAGGGGCAGTTCTAGGGGGGGCCAACAGGGGCCAGTGCCCCCGTAACTCTGAGTCTGGACCCCCCTGTGGCCCCCCTGACAGGAGTCTGCATTAATAATACAATGACAGATTTCTTGCAATGATTTTGTTCTGAAGGGAAAGGTAGAAATAAAGTGTCTCAGCAGTTTACTACCCAATCAAAATTGCTGAAATTGTAAACACTGCTTTGTCCGAATGAGCGATTTATCCTTTTTTCCGGGTTGTGTGTGCCCCCTAACAAAAAAGCCGGCCCCAACCTGGCCCCCCTATTAAAACTGGTCTAGAACCACCACTGACTAGGTGGAGATTTTAACCAAATACTAGATCAAGATCTTGACAGATGATTACCCAGATGCAATAAAGAAAGCAGATCAGCGATAGCCATCAGACAGCTTGCCACTGACTTGGGTCTAAAAGACATCTGGAGGTTAATGCACCCGGATGGAAGAGAGTATTCTTTTTTTTCTCCTCCCCACAATGTCTACACTAGGATTGATTATTTTTTAATTTCCCATTCATTAGTTGATTTTTCTCTTAGCTCGGATATAGGTAATATAATCATGTCAGATCATGCCCCAGTTTTTCTCTGCCTAACACAATTCTCACAGACTCCTAAAAGTCGGAGGTGGCGTCTAAATGTATCCTTATTGAAGGATAACTCATTCCTAGAGATGATTCGAAATGAAACATCACTTTTTAAGGAAACTAATAATAAGCAGGATAGTACCATTTCTATTTGGTGGGATACTTTGAGAGCTTTTTGGAGAGGGAGAATTATTTCTTATGCCTCTTTCAAAAAAAGACTAGCTAATGAGAAATCCAACAAATTAGAGAGTGAACTTAAAGCACTTGAAGTCTTATATTCTTTGACCAAAGACAGGTCCACACTAAACAAAATAATTGCCATTAAATTTCAACTAAATAAACTATATCATAAAAAAGCCGAATATGCTTTGTTTCGAACCAAGCAGGCATACTGGGAAATGGGTGAAAGACCCGGTTGCCTATTGGCCTACCGCTTAAAGCAACAGGACAGCATGAACCATATAGCTGGCACGCGACAACCAGATGGCCGAATCTCTACCTCCTCTAAGCAGATAAATGAAAGTTTTAGATCCTTCTATAAAACTCTTTATTCATCCCAAGGCGATTTTGATAAGCAGAAATTCGATAGCTTTTTTGCTGATCTTAATCTCCCACGATTAACTGACAGAGACAGAGACTTTTTGGAAGCACCAATAAAACTAGAGGAGATCTCTCAGGCGATCAGAAGCATGCCACCAAACAAATCTCCTGGGTTAGATGGACTCCCTGCTGATTTTTATAGAACATTCGAAGGTATTATTAGCCCTATATTGCTCGAAGTTTACTCCGATGCATTTAAAGCAGGCACCTTACCGCAGTCTATGCACACTGCAATTATATCTTTCATCCACAAAAAGGGGAAAGATGATTTAGACCCTAGTGGCTATCGGCCTATTTCCTTACTCAATTGCGATCAAAAAATTTTAGCAAAGATATTATCAATTTGCTTGTCAAAAGTTATTGGAAGTATTATTCACATGGATCAGTCAGGCTTCATTCCAAATCGCCATAGCTCTGACAATATTCGACGGCTAGTCAATTTACAGTGCTTAGTATATGACTCCACCCACCCAACAATCGCTTTCTCATTAGACGCAGCTAAGGCTTTCGATTGCTTTGAATGGACCTACCTCTCTGAAACACTAGGAAGATTTGGCTTTGGACAAAATTTTATTACATGGATCAAAACTTTATATGATACTCCCTATACTTGTGTTTTGACAAATGGTCTTATGTCTAACCCATTCCAGCTGCATAGGTCCACAAGACAAGGTTGCCCCTTAAGTCCGGGCTTGTTTGTGCTTGCCTTGGAGCCTTTAGCGCAGAAACTGAGGAATAATTCATATGCATGGTATTAAAGTGGATGGTATCCACCACAAACTCTTACTGTACGCAGATGATATGTTAATAATGTTAACACAACCAGAAAAATCTATACCCACTTTATTAAACTGTATTGAAGAGTTTGCATTTTTATCTGGGTATCACATTAACTGGGACAAATCCGAGGCCATGCCTTTATCAGGTCATTGCCCATCTACCCTCTTACATCGGTGGAAATTTCGCTGGGCTTCGAAAGGCATTGAATACCTAGGCATTCAAATAACTCCTGATTATAAAGATATGGTCCGAGAGAACATTAACCCACTGCTTCAGAAAATGAAATCAGACTTTGGCAGATGGACTAAAATTCACCTTTCACTCTGGGGAAAAATACACTCTGTTCAAATGATGTCTGCACCTGTGATCTATTATATACTATCCCATCTCCCTCTGAACATCCCCGAGTCCTACTTTAGAGATTTTGACGCCCTTATTTTAGATTTTCTCTGAGCAACTCACATCATGGTTTAGGAATAAAGAAGCTGCAGGCCCACACAAAAAGAGGGGGATTTTCTCTTCCCAACTTCAGATGGTACTGCTGGGCCTTCAATATGAAACACATGAGAACATGGTCACCTAATGACAAAGCAGGAGATAGACCAAGTTGTCCAATTACGAAGCACCCTGTCTAAATGGTTAGGAGGCCCGCTTACCTGCCCTACGGGCAGCCCAATTGAAGAACTTTTGAATAAATCAAGCTCAGGTAGGGGCATTACCCTTAAGATAAATAGTTTATTACAGGAACAATTATGTGATCCCTTTCTCAAGGTCAAGAAACAATGGGCAGGTGACTTGGCTATAGACATATCTCCTGAGGATTGGAAGTCATGTTTAAAGAACATCAATACAATGTATAAAGAAATGGGAAACAGATTTATTCAATTGAAAATAATACATAGATGGCACCGGATACCACAACAACTTTATAAATGGAACTTAATACCAGTAGACTCTTGCTGGAGATGTAACGGGAGTGGTGCCTCTATACTACATATTCTCTGGTCATGTCCAGCACTTAAGGATTGGTGGAATAACATTTATCAGATTATATTTGAAGTCCTGCATAAAAAATTCCCAATCTCTGCAAAACTGTGTGTCTTGGGATTGACCATTGAGCTTCATGACAATGACTTTTCATGTTTTGAGAAGAGATGGATTATTTTGGCTCTCACAACTGCAAATCGGATACTACTAAGACACTGGAGGAAAAAACACCCACCTCCTTATGAAGAATGGACTACAACAATGGCACAACTAGCTGCCTGCGAGAGGGTAACTTACTCCCTATTGGACAAACTGGATCAATACACGCTTTCTTGGAGCCCTTTTACTGACTGGCTGTCTGTAAGTTAACGGTGGCCTTGATAATGCATTGCTGTCAATATTTATCATGCTTATTATTGAGAAGTATCAGTGTGGTGGTCTGTCATTTTCTTTGTTCTGTTTTGTTGTTTCTTTTGTTTGCTTGTTTGTTTTTCTGTGCTCAATTCATTTTCTAGAACTTAGGGAGTAAATTCTGCCCTTGATGGCTACCTGATTGATTGAGTGAATGGATCTCTCCCTGTCTGTAGTACTACTTGTGTGCTAAACTTCAATAAAAACATTTTCATTATAAAAAAATAATAATAATAATAAAGCAGATTGTGTTTGCAGTAAACGATTAGTTTATTTTGTTACTTTTAATTGGCCTAGATGACATTCAGTATCCCACTTAGTACTATATCACTTTAAATATTAAGTGTTAATCAACCCCAGGCTGCTCTTGTAGCTGAATTTGCTACCATTTCAGATTAAAAACCATAGATGGGAAAAACATGTCGGGCTGCTCTTTAAAGGAGAACTTCGGTCGATTTAAACATGCAGCTTCATTGCTCAAGCTACCCTTGACTTGCCAGTACCGAAGACGCAAACACATTTGGTCAATCCATTACAGAGCTCCGTGAACGGAGATTTAGCATTGAACGCTAACAGCATAGGGTCAGAACTTTACACTGTGTTTTAAGCGTCTTAACATGCTCCACATCTCACACCAAAAGTTATGAGACATCAGCAGACACCTTAGCACACAGCACTGTAGCGTGTATGACTCAAAATGAATAAAAAAGTAGTTAAAACAGTGTGTTTGTGCAAGGAGCTACTTACCTGTTTGTTGACATCCGTGTCTTCCGGTAGCTAGACCAACCTAGTCAATCCGTCGAGCGTGCGCTTACTCCCTCACTGGCGGAGACGGAAACATATTCCAGCATTTTCGTGTTTCTGTTCATAATGTACATGTCCATGTTACAGCCTGCCATGAGCCTTACAATAGCCTGTTAAGCCTGTTAAGTGCACACTCGGTGGATGTGCTAGTTTGGTCTAGCTACCGGAAGACGCGGATGTCAACAAACATGTAAGTAGCTGCTTGCACAAACACACTGTTTTAACTACTTTTTTATTCATTGTGAGTCATAAATGCTACAGTGCTGTGTTGTAAGGTGTCTGCTGATACCTTTTTCTCAAAGTGATACTGCAGGCGCACCGAGTGAAGGTAAGAACAGAACTCTACATGTTCTTTAACACGTTCACAACAATGTTTTGCTAACTTTCGTTCCATTTGGGTCTAATTTGGTAATATGGTTCAATTAGCATGGGAAACAGTTCTTGTGTGTTTTCTTTAGTTAGCTCTCCATCTGGATAAACGTAAACATCTCTGTATGTCTGGCGTTTTGTGACATGAATTAACAGTCAACAACAGAGTATCTTATCAATGTTGCCACTGTGATGTTGGTACAGTACAAATAACATTTTGCTTTTCATTGTGTTTTTGGACACGCTTTGAATGTAGACTACACAGTATGAAACGGAGGCAGGGAGATATCTCCAGTTACTTCACAACGAGGAAAATTAGCAGGCAGAGTGCAGATGACCAACAGGAGTGTGAGAGTAGTCAAGCTGAATGCAGCCAGGCAGCTAACACAGGCCAACATCTCCAGGGCCAGACCAGACCTCATGGACCTCCAGGTGAAAATGCAGGTATTAGGGAAATGCTTTAAAACGTGTAATGTGGTGTTCTGCACGATTTTACAGTTATTCAGTGAATGAAGCAATTTTAATACCTCCTTTTAATCACAGTACTAAACTGGCACTATGCCCTAAAAATGTTGTTTTTAAATATTTGCTATTCATGCTATTTATTATTAAAAAACAATCATGTATGTTCTGTTAAAAATAGAATTATGGAAGTGTTGACTGTGTCAATCAATACTTTTAGATGCACAAAAGGAGAGGACTGCCCCTGGTGATGATGATGCTGAGTCAGTTAGCAGCTCCAGCACCAACAGGAACCTCCCAGTTCATCCTACTTTTGCCACACCGAAAGGTCACCATGGTAGAGGTAGAAAATTTATTAAAAATACTATTAACATATCAGCAGTAACATGTGAATTACTCTTTTGTATTACTTGCCTGCTGAAATGTAGCTTGACAATCTAAAATGTAGCTTGACAATCTAAATGTTACTTTGGAGTTGTCATTGCTTAATGAACCAACTCAATGTTTTAAAAGTTAAATAAAATGTTAAACATCTTTAAAAATGAACTTAATTCTTCTTCCTGATTTAAAAAATCCAGAATCTACAGGCATGCAAATATTTTTTAGACATTGGCTGTGGGAACAAGAACAAACGTATATTTTTAAATGTCAGTATTGATCATGAGTATTAATTTCCACAGACTCATTTTTAAGAGTAACTACTACATGGAGCACTGAGATGTTTATTGTAAAAAGCTGAGCACTAAGTGCTGATTTAGAGTATAGAATATGGTTAATGTTCTTATTTTTAGTGGTAGGTGGTACCTACTCTGCTTAAATCTGATTACTGAAGTGAACTCACATGTTTACTGTACAAAGCTGTTCTGCTGTTACTGTTCTAAATGTCACTGTGATGAATGTGCTCAGTCTTATTAAAACTGATACCTACACTGAACACTGAGTTTTTTAATTCTATTTTTTAAGTATATTTTACATTTTTATTTTGTTTCATTTATTTTATTATTAAAGGGTATTGTTGTTACATTGTAAGAATTTAAGTGATGCTTAAACTGATTACTATACAGAACACTGCTATGTTCACTGTACAGAGCTAGATGTACATGTTACCATGGCACCGTACTAGGTTTTTTTTAGTAGTTTTTTGTATTTCTGTTTAGATTTTTGTTGTGAGTTAAGACAACTCTTCTCCGGTGAGCGTGAGAGGATGGACACTTTCCTTTTTTGAACTTTTGGGGCACTTTTGCGGCACTTTTTTGTGATGTTTTTGCTAACCCTAGCAACGGAGGGTCAGGAGCCCATCACTGAGCGCATTGTTTACACACGCGACCAGCTGATTGCGCTGTGTAAACCTGCACTGCTGCCTGGAGCCAGGCCTGAGGTCCTGAAGGAGCTGTGGAGGAGACGCTGTGGCTGCAGAGCCGGAGTGAGGTGGAGGGTGAAGAGGAGGAGACACAGACCGGCTGTACCGGCGATCGTCATGGGAAACGTGAGGTCTCTGGGGAACAAGACGGACGAGCTCGCCACACTGATAAAGGCTCAGAGGGAATATCGTGAGTGCAGTGTGTTGTGTTTCACGGAGACATGGCTTCACTCGCACATCCCGGACCACAGCGTGGCGATTCCCGGCTTCAGCACTGTTTGGCGGACAGGGACGTGTCAAGCAGCGGAAAGAAGAAAGGAGGAGGGATTGCACTGTATGTGAGTGAGAGGTGGTGTAATCCCGGACATGTTCACGTGAAGAAACGTCTCTGTACCCCGGACATTGAACTGTTGACTGTGGGGATGAGGCCTTATTATTCGCCCCGGGAATTCACGTCCGCCATCATTATCGGTGTGTATGTTCCTCCTTCAGCTGATGCAGCGCTGGCCTGTGACGTCATCCACTCCGCTGTTGCCCAGATACAGACGCAGCATCCTAACGCATTTATTGTCATCACTGGGGATATTAATCATGTCTCACTGGACAAAACCCTCCCAACATTTCACCAGTATGTTGACTGCCCCACCAGAGATTGTAACACACTGGATCTGTTGTATGCAAATGCTAAGGATGCATACAGTCCCACAGCCCTCCCCCCTCTTGGAAGATCTGACCACAACCTGGTTCTGCTGACCCCTAAGTATATCCCCCTTGTTCAGCGGCAGCCTGTCCACACTAGGAGCGTGAGGAGGTGGACTCAGGAGGCTGCTGACTCACTACAGGACTGCTTTGAGTCGACAGACTGGGATGCACTTGTTGAGCCACATGGAGAGGATCTTGACAGCATGACCGACTGCATCACAGAATACATCAGGTTCTGTGAACACACCACCATGCCAACCCGGACTGTACGCTGCTTCCCTAATAATAAGCCGTGGATCACCAATGACCTGAAAGCTCTTCTTAACAAGAAGAAGAGGGCGTTCAGGTCTGGAGACAGGGAAGAACTGAGGAGAGTGCAGCATGAACTCAGGGATATGCTGAGGGCCTGTAAAGGCGCCTACAGGAGGAAGCTGGAGGCCAAACTCCAGCAGAACAATGTGAGGGATGTGTGGACTGGTATGAAGCAGAAGACTGGGTGTAAGGTGAGCGGCAGACAGTCATCGGGCAGCCTGGAGAGGGCAAACGAGCTGAACAGATTCTTCAATAGGTTCAGCTCACAGCCTTCTGTCGTCTCCCTGACACCTACAGACCCCCACACACCCTCACTGCCCCAAATGCTTCCTCCCCTCCCCCCTCACTCCCCTGCTGTGAGCTCTCCTGTGCAGCACCTTTCCTCCTCCTCCTCCTCCTCCACCAGCAGCCTCCCCCGCATGACTGTGACTGCAGGCCAGGTTAGGAGACAGCTGGAGAGACTCCACCAGCAGAAGGCTGCAGGCCCTGACGGTATCAGCCCCAGGATCCTGAAGACATATGCCAGCCAGCTGTCTCCTGTCCTACAACACCTCTACAACCTGAGCCTGGGTCAGGAGAGAATACCGGTGCTTTGGAAGACTTCCTGCCTGGTTCCTGTTCCAAAGAAGTCAACACCATCAGACCTCAATGACTATCGACCAGTGGCCCTCACATCTTACGTCATGAAGGTGGCCAACCTGAGCAGGTGAGAGCCCTGCTAGACCCTCTGCAATTTGCTTACCAGCCCCACTTGGGAGTTGATGACGCTGTCATCTACCTGCTGCAACAAGCCCATTCGCACCTGGATGGTGGAGGAGGCACTGTGAGAATCACATTCTTTGATTTCTCTAGTGCTTTTAACACCATTCAGCCACTGCTACTGGGGGAGAAGCTGCGGGTGATGGGTGTAGACGACACAATGATCTCCTGGATTACTGACTACCTGACAGGCAGGCCACAGTTTGTCCGTATGGGCAGTGTTCTGTCTGATGCGGTGGTTAGTGATACAGGAGCTCCACAGGGGACTGTGCTGTCTCCTTTCCTGTTCACCTTATACACCACTGACTTTCAGTACAACACCGGGTCGTGTCACCTGCAAAAGTTTTCTGACGACTCGGCTGTTGTTGGGTGTATCAGTGAGGGACAGGAGGAGGAGTACAGGGCACTGGTAGACAACTTTGTGGAGTGGACTGGACAGAATCACCTGCGGCTGAACATCAGCAAGACCAGAGAGATGGTGATAGATTTCAGGAAGAAGAGGAAGACGGCTTTCCAACCTCTGTGCATTCTGGGAAGGGATGTGGAGGCAGTGGAGGATTACAAGTACCTGGGTGTTACCATCAACCACAGACTGGACTGGAGATCAAACACTGAAGCTGTGTACAAGAAGGGGATGAGCAGACTTTACTTCCTGAGGAAGCTGAGATCCTTCAACGTGTGCAGCAAGATGTTGGAGATCTTTTATCAGTCTGTGGTGGCCAGTGTACTTTTCTTTGCTGTGGTTTGTTGGGGAAGCAGCATTGGAGCCAGCGACACCAACAGACTCAACAAACTGATCAGGAGGGCTGGCTCTGTGATTGGCTGCAAACAGGACACTCTGGAGGCTGTGGTGGAGAGGAGGACACTGAAAAAACTGTTATCCATCATGGATAATCCTCTCCACCCTCTCCAACTCACACTGGTCAGACAGCGGAGCACCTTCTCCGGAAGGCTGCTTCAGCTTCGCTGTCGTAGCAATAGATACAGGAAATCTTTCCTGCCACAATCCATCACTTTATACAATAACTCTCTCACCTCTGCCTGACAGAGAACTCTGGTCTCTCTACTGTTTTGTTGTATATATTATTATTGTTACAGTATATTTTGCATATTTTGTTTTGTTGTATATATTATCATTGTTTATTGTTTATAGCACACTGTGCACTGTATATATACACTATGTTTATATTGGATTCTATTTATGTTATGTACGAAGTGTTTCATTTGCTGACCCACTACTGCTGTAACAAAATAATTTCCCAGTCTGGGATCATTAAAGTAATTCTATCAATCTATCTATCTATCTATCTATAGAAGCACTAATTTCTTGCTAACTCTGTACAGCAAACATGCTAGTGCTCTGTGTGTTAACCACTTGGTAAGAGTACACCCAGCAGATTTAATGTGGCCAAGAAAAGCAAGATGAAAACAAACAGTGTGTAACTACTCAATATAAATTGAAGTGATCGCCCATATTGAAATGGGCGACTTTCATTTTTGTTACGTTTGGGCGGCCCCCCCAGATTAATTGTTGTTCCCCCCTGTGCCCCCCACCAGAAAATTCCCTGGACCCGCCCCTGATCTGGTGTCTGCTTACACTGTGGATTACAATCTAACTACAACAAAAAGTTCTCACATTTAGTTTTACAAGTGTATTTGTAATGATAATAATGACAATAATCATTATTATTGGCAGCAATAGAGGGCCCCAAAATAAAATTTTGCTTAGGGCCCCATGGAGGCTTGGGCCGGCCCTGATCGCTAACATGCTTTTTTTTTACTGTATGTAAATGGAAAACATCAGGAAAGTGCAGGCTCTTATTAGTCAGGTGAAGTCTGATGCAGCATCCCGGACAAAACAGTTATAAAATATGTGTAAGAAGCCCAAATCCAAAATACAGTATGCAGTCATTATTAGTGTAAACTAACTAGACTCCATGCATTATATTCTTGGGTTTGAATTTTAATAACTAGTAAGTAAGGTTTACTCAAGGTTTGCTCTCTAAGCTGTGAAATATACTGTGTCATAGATCGTTCTATATTTCAGTAGCAATAGTTCAACAATATCATTCTGGATTTGTATAATTAAAGGTAATGTGTAAGAATTCTAGCTGAAAACATCAAAATCAACTAAATGATCAACAGAATGTGAATAAATAGCAGTTTTGACAATATTGCATTCATTCGTAATGTGTTGCAGAGATATCTAATTTACTACATGCTAGTCCTGGCCTGTTCCAAATCAAAAGGTCAATATCGAAGTGATATTTTCTTTGTAACCTTATTATTGGTTAGTAAAAGTAAAATCAGACTTATGGGGCTTTACATAGAAAACTCATTTTTACCAGTGGGAAGCAAATTGTTCTGATTTGACAAATGCTATTATCTTTTCTATTTTATAAATATCTATTGTGGTTTCCATCCATGCATTTTGAGGTTTTTTTTTACCAGCTATCAGCAGTGCATTCATCAGGAGTTTATCTCCTTTTGACCAAATTCCCTCCGATTCTGTCAACTGGTGCACTTCCATTGGTATCTCCATATTGTTGCATCAAATATAATAATTCCTCCTGCCTTTTTCCACTTTGTTTTAATATATGCGGTTTAGAGCGTTTTAAGATTTAACAGACCCTTATACAAGCATGGGATAATCTTGCCACCAGTATATGAATTATATGCTTTCCTAAACAGTTCTATCAAGTACTTACTTGCCTCTGTCACGTTTTTCATCTTCAACTAAATGTAATGCCACATCTGCAGATGCCACTAGAAGTCTTGCTTTTCTAATGAGTGTTTCTCTTTAAACTTAAATTTCTCTTTTATCCCCCATTTGCCAAGGAGTTACTTTTTTATTCTATTGTATTACAAGGGTGAGCTTTCTTGTATAAAAGACTTAAGATCACATGCAACAGTTGAGTGGAGACTCTGATGTGAGCCCCAGTCAAGTAAAATTAAGTGTAGTCTATCTTACCATGCTCAATCAATTAAGAGGCACTTGTTTCGGAACATTGCATTGACTGCAGTCTCTATTGCAGCACACCTACAGCTACGGTTTTTATGAGTTCACATACTGTACATGAAATTACTTTATTCAATTGAACTTTGTGAACCCCCAAAACTCCGTTAAAATTTTCCCACTCCCAATTAAAATTCTTCCTGTGCCTTAAAAATGGGAAATGGACTTGTTTTTCTATAGCTCTTTTCCAGTTTACTGACCGCTCAAAGCCACTTTACAACAGAATGTCAGAATCACCCATTCACACACACACATTCATACACTGATGGCAGATGCTGCCATACCATGTGCCAACAGACACAATTTGGGGTTCAGTATCTTGCTCAAGGACAATTTGACATGCAGCTAGGAGGAGCCAGGATTCAAACCAGCGACCTCCCCGTTACTAGACTACCTGCTCTACCTACTGAGCGACAGCCACCCCAAATATAAATCTATTTGTTTTTATTTCAGTTGAAATCAGTAATTGGGGAATAACTAATTCGATAATGTGTTACATTTTGGAAACCACATGCTAAATCTTGGGTTGCTGTTTCATTTGTGGTATGATTGGATCAAATGACTTTGAACTTATGGGGCTCTATCTTATACTTGGCACAGAGCAGCACAGGCATCACTGCTAGATTTAGACCGGCGAGTTGTGACTTGCACACCCAGTTCCCAGGAAAAAATACAAGCTGGAGTTATAAACTTTGTTCTCCTGAAATAACAGAAACAGAACAGAATCTCAGGATTTATCAGGACAGCTGCTTCAGACCAAACAGATTGACTGTATGAATCTTGTGTTACATTTCGAGATTTAAACAAAGAAGTCCATCAGCTGTTCTGTATTAGCAAATGTGCAAGTTACGAGAGTGCTACTGTTAATATGTTCCAGGTACTGTCGCACCTGAGTCTTAAAGGGAATGGGAGCTGACAATCAAATTGGTTTCATTTAAGTTCCACCCAAACACACCCATAACTAATTCAGGATCTAAATACAACCCCTTTGAGCCATGCGCCTCACTTCGCCCCCAGATTACTATCTAAATGGACTTCGCCTTAAACACACTAGCGCCTTGTGCTTTAAACCAAGCAAGATGGAATGTCTAAATAGGGCCCATAATGTTTAACCCTCTAAGACCCACTGTTGTAATATTACAACGTTACCTTTAGCCACTCTAAAAAACAATCTGTTATATTTTATCTTGTTTTTTACAACATTTACATAGTCATTGGGTCCTATTGTTCAGTCTCACAATGCTATTGGATAGTACATTTGTTTTTAAGTCAGGCCTCATGGCCATGAACTCACACAACCTCTCATGGTTTCCTTCGGACAACATTGCTTTGTTTCACTGGACTAAATTAATAAGATTCAAGTAAGTAAAATGTCTTTTATATATTTTTTTGTTGTTATTACAATGTCTACAACATATACATATGTAGTTTTTGTTGAATAGATTCATCAAATTTCATTTAGAGCTTGTTATATAATTGTTGTAATATTACAACGTTGGGTGAGTGTGGTAGTCAAAATAGCAGGCTTGTTGCAGTGGGAACAAACAGGTTGTATTCCCTCCACTACACCACTGCCTGAAATAGAGTGTTTTTTAATACATGGAAAGTATACCTACTACCCTTGTGTTGTGTTCTGGTCAAATTTGACTGATTTAAAAGTTTTATCTCTAAAAAATGTAGTTGATTTGATCAGACTGACCTAAAATTCCACGACTTTGTCCACAAAGAGGATATCAACAGACATTCAGTTCTGGGAAAGGTGAACATTTTCCTGAATGTGGATGTGTGGATGTAAGTGGGGGTATGCGTGTTTTCCTTTTAGTATGATAATTAGAGGGTATTACAAGCAGTATTGTCATGTCAAGGCAGTATTGTGTGACTTAATGGCTGGTGATTGGGATGCACATTTCTTTTAGCATGACAAGTAGAGAGCATAGGCTAAGCCATTTACATTTACATTTAGGGCATTTAGCAGATGCTTTTGTCCAAAGCAACTTACAATAAGCAGACAGTATTGTCTGCCTGGAAAACATTGGGGAATTCACTATGTGGGAACAGCCAGGCAGGTGCGCCTGCCCAACTGTGACCTTGAAGACGAGAAGAGCTTGAAGAAAAAGGGGAGAGGAAGCGATGATGTCAGAGTGGAGGGGAATCACAACATCTGTGCTGTCAAATGGTTTGACAACAGGGCCATCACACTTGTGTCATCCTTTGCTGGACCTGAACCTGTGCAGAAGATTCAACGCTGGGACAAAGCCAGCAGAACCTACACTGAAATTGAGAGGCCTTACAAGTACAAGTACATGGGAGTTGTGGATTTGTTGGACTCATTTACAGCCAAATAAAGGTCCCCCATCAAATCATGCTGCTGGTACATGTACATCTTCTGGCACACCATCATCCTCTCTCAAGACGTCTAGCAAAGAGACAATGAACAGGAGACAGTTTCAGGCACAGCCAGCATCCTCTCTCATCCTGGTGAACATGGCGCTCCAAACTCCAAAGAGAGGATGACCATCTTCAGGCCAATGGAACCCAGCAACAGTGACATCAGGAAGTCCTCTGACTCCTCAGAACAGACCATCCAAGAGAAGTGCACACCTCCCATTGGATGTACGCAAGGACCTAGTTGCGCATTTCCCAGTGAAGACAGGGAGAGGAAGCTGCAGACACTGCGCTAAAGGATACACTAACATGCAATGCAGCAAGTGTGATGTTCACCTTCGCTTTTCAGAACTGTTTTTGGGACTTTCACTATGAATGAAAGTCAGCCATGAAAAGAAAAAAAGGAATGAAGAAGTCACTAGAAAAAGCTGTTTAATAAAAAAAAAATAATAATAATAATAATTCTTCATAAAAATATGAATGTGTGATTATTATTAATGTTATATACCTTTATGGGGCTAAGTAAGCAATCAACTCTGCAAATGAACCCTTAGTTGTTCTGAATTGTTGTTCAGAGAACATGAGTACACATACAGAAATTCTGCTCCCACCAAAGCCCAACGTTGCAATATTACAACATTTCTCTAAAAACGTACAAAAACATTTTTTTTAAAAAAACTCTTTCATTTTTGCATCAGAGGCCTCCTACAACAACATCTGAAGGGTCAAAAAAATTTTTTTTTAGGTTTTTCTATATTTGGGTCTTACAGGGTTAAACCTCTTCCGAGCCCCACACGCCACACTATCCACTAGCACCACTGTGAGCTACCTCTCCTCCTCCTCCCCCTCTTCTCAGGCAGAGTCTCCAGCCAGTGCCTCTCACTACTCTCATCTGCATAACCCTGTGAAGCCTCAATAAACCTTCTTGCAACCCTTCTCCCCATCTTGTTGTCTGCTTCTGGGTCCTACTAAACCAATGCATTGTAACAACCCATTCCACCATCAGTAAAGGAGGTTAACTGTATCTGATGTTTTTAATTTTTCATAACTCTAATTGAACTAGCCCGCAGTCAGCTTTGTGGTCACGTTATGCTGATGTGCCCATATTTATGTATTTAGAAAAAAAAAGGGATTTGTATCAAACCTTTGCACCCCTGGAAGTCTCTTTTGTGCACAATAGAATGCTTGTGAAAGTTGTTATAAAGTTATAAACTTGAAAACATCCAGTAACACATGCATTACAGTGCTAAAAAATCATTACCTGTGTGATTTAAAAAATAGAAAATCTAATACTGTTATACAGTATAGCAAACACAGATGGGAACAAGCAAACCTCTCCATGAAGGCCATGGAGTGTGTTGACTGTTGGACTGATTTACCCTAAACATTTAAGTTTTCACCATATGAAAATGGATTAGCAGCAAACTGTTTAAACCTTAATCAACCCTTAATGAATGTAAACAAGAGACACGCAACGTTTACTTGATGCTTTTTAGCGCGAATCCTGAAGGCATACATTCAGCTCGAGAAGGCAATCAGCTATCAAAATGTTCAGGTTTTAAAGCCCATTCAGCCTATTACCGTTCAGTATTTCTGCTTTCTCAACCTATTCAGCTTTTACTGCAAAATTTTCCCCATTCATTCTCATGGGGAAACTTTCAACTTCTGTTCTGCTACTGCTTCAACATATGTTCAGCAAGTAGTTCTGCTACTACTATATCAGTTCCTACTACTTCAACTACAACTACTTGTACTACTACTTCTACTATTACCACATAAGGGTTTTTTTTTCAGCTGTGTAGTGCAATGCATTATAAGTTGATGCATTCCAGATAATTATTTTCTAGTATGTTGAGCATCTTTTTTCGAAATCACTTCAGCTTTCAGCATTCACACTGTATTTTTGCAGGAAATCCAATTTTTCTAGTTATTATTCTTCCATACATTTTTAGTCCGTTTTTTCCTTCTACAAATTTTAAGCTACAGAAACCATTCAACTATTAAAGTGTTCCAACTTTTTAGCCCAAGTCTTTCCCAATTCATTCTTATGGGTAAATCAGTTGTTGCTAACTCACCTTTATTCCACTGATTCTGTGTTCAAAGAGTGACGCAAAGACTCCTTCAGCTGGAAAACAGGAGACACAACATTCACATTTAGAAATTAGTCACATTTAACTTACATCTGATCTCATGTAAATGATTAGATTACTGATTACTTATTATTTTCTGTAGTAGCTGCTATCTAACATGATACTCTGCATGCACTCCACTGAACTGTGAAACAGGATGTTTCTGTTTTGCTGTTCACCTGAATATTTCAATTAACATTACCTCTGGCTTGCCTATGGCAAAATTGGGACAGGTGATCATAGAAATAAGTCTGTTTTACCTCTCACTGCTTGTAATTCTTGTTATTGAATACAGAATACAATAGGATTATATGCAAAAGTCAATTTAACTGACAGCTTAGGGCTCATAGTTGTTTGTCTTGAATCTTTCCTCACTGTGTGTCAAAAATGGCTGCTGTGGTTATTGTGTGTAACACAGTGTATGCAGTGATCGGTTTTGGCAGACATATGGAGCATTTTGAGTTTGATGGAGGAACATCCTAACAGCAAGGTCTGCTGCACTTCAGGTTTGACCACCTATACAGCGGCTGCACAACAATGCAGACAGCATCCACAGGAGACCCTGGATTATTCCATGCAGTCCAGCCACAAAAACATACTGGAGCCAGTGGAAGTGGCTCTACATCCAAGATGGAATACTGGTTAGGCGGTTTTACTGCCTGGACAACACCCCGTTTTATAAACAAGTTGTGCTGCCACCTGTCTTCTGGGCTGATGTTATGAGACAAATGCATGAAGGCTTTGAAGGGCAAATTCAAAGCCAACTGACCACTACACAATCTAAATAATTACTTTGAAAATAACACTTACAGTAGCTTTAATCTTATAAATTCTTTTTTGGATTAGTTGACTAGTCAATCGAATAATTTATCAAGAATTTAAAGATAATGATGATTTTATAACTTCATTATATATTTATTACTACAATGTATTTACCAAAAATAAATATCAAAAACTTTTCTAATTAATATTCCAATATTGTATTTATTCATCTAATCACCATTGTCATCATCTAATTCATAGGCGGAAATCCAGGGGGGGACAGGGGGGACATGTCCCCCCCTCCAGTAAAGCTGTCCCCCCCTAGAATAATTTGAGTTAATTAATATTTTTTGAACAATGCAGTAGCATTTATTGAAATCACAATATAAGCGGTGCTCATTTTAATCGCGCAATAATGTGCTATTTACATCTTTAAAGATTTAGTCCCACCCCCCCTCCCATTCCTCGAAATGGTTGAGTCCACCCGCCACTCTTTGCAGCAGCTGTGGACGCAGCCTGCTACTCACACCTTGCTTCGCGGGGTAAGAGGTGTGTATACCACACAGACATTTCTACATAAGTTACAACAACACACACACATCCCATTTACAAAAAGCGCCAGGTCCAGGCTGTCTACAACATTTATCCTGCATTGTTCAAAAGACTACTCAATTACGAGTGCTGTTAAGCTAAGTTAAAAGCTACAGATAGTGATAGTCACAGACAGAGAGGAGAGGGAGAGGACAGGACAGGACAAGAGCGGTAATAATTATTTTTGTCATTCTAAAAGACTGTCTGGATATAAATGTCAGAATCAGATATTACTGACATTTTAGATTTATTTCCAGGAAGGTTTTATCCAGTTATCCAGAGTTAATTGTCTTGAAATATGTTCAGTTAACTAGTAGATACTGTATCTACTTTGTTTTTAAAACAGCCTTTTTTCATTTCTGAGTCAAATATTTCAGTCTCTGTCAATCTCCAATTAAATTATCACAACTGAATGAATTTTCAACAGATTTTTTTAGCAGTATTGTCACAAGTGTCAGATCCTATCATTACACGATAATCATTCTGGAGTTGTACACCTTTGACAGTAAAAGATATTGCTGTGTGTGTGTGTGTGTGTGTGTGTGTGCCAGCCAGCTCAGCTGAAATGGCAGAGAAAAGAAAAAAATGAAGACATCCGCTCATTTTTCAGTGCACCAAAATGCCAAGTAAGTGTGAAAACCTCAGTTACAACATGACAATTTGATATAAGATATCAATAAGAAAGGAATGAAGTACTTATGAAAATGTTTCATAATGGATTCATTAGGCAAAGCCAAGTCAGAAAATACAGCAGAGCACAGAGAGCCAGAGCCAGTCAGACAGAGCCATAGAGTCTCAGGTCAGTTTTTTGAGCATTGGGAGTTAGAACAGTGAACAAAGGTATTATGTCAGATATGTTCACATAAAGTGTATTATTGCCACCTTCCACCTCATACCATTGTTTTGTATTGCTGGGTGAATAAACAAGAACTTGTATACAGGTAGCGTAAGGACTAATACAGTATAATGCAATTATTGTAATTATTACTACTTTTGATAACATTTTTTAAAACATTTGATTTGAACATGCTGACAGTGCTCGAGTGCAACACTGCGAGAGAGAGAAAATAGCATAATCTGATATCTTTTATCTGGAAAAAGGCAGTTATCTGATTATGAGAAATCTGATAAACAAACTTAGATGTTTGCCTGATAATTAGTATTTATTTATCTATTGCATGTGTACATGTTAATTTGATTTCAATCATTTTGTTTTAAATCTAGACATGTGCATGTGGACTCAGCCAGTGCTAAGAAAGGTCTTCTGCCTGCTTGTTGGAGAGATGGAGACTAAAGTGTCAAATTGCGGTAAAAGATGCTGTATAAAAGACAGGCTACAACTTTTATTCCTTGTCCCCCCTGGAATTATTCTCTAAAATTTTACTGTTTATTGTCCCCCCCAACTATGAAATGGGATTTTCGCCCCTGATCTAATTTCCACGTCACTGCTCTTTTATGATATTTATAATAACAACAGACCCTCTGTGTCAGATGCTGGACTTCAAATAAAAAAAAAAAATGCTGTGACACCCCTAGCGTGTCCCCTAACCCTAACCCTAACCCCCCCCATAAATTAATTTAATCACTGAATGTCTGAAACACTTTCCCTGAACTGTATAATTTTTGCTTAAGTACTTGACTTAAACCTTAAAATGGTTATGGTATGGATCGATTTCAACACAGGAGTAATACATATCTAAGTTAATCACTGGAAAATGTATTCTTGCATCAGTGTGGAGTTGGGTAAATTATTGAAACAATTTACAGATTGAAACAGCTACCTGTTGCATTTAATCAATTCCTTTATTTTCTCTTTCTGACACTTTTGAATTTACAGAAGGAATGTACAGGGATACAAAGTGCAATGTTGCATTAGGGTTGGAAGAAATTACATTAAACATGGGGGTGAAGAGGAAACTGTTGGCTTTCGATATAGCAATATGAAGCAAAGCCAACACTAATATTAACTTTGGTAAGTGGGCTCTCTTTTGGGTGGCTAAAATTGCTGCTGCCAAATCATGTGATACAGTCAGTGCGTTTACATGCACAGCTTAGTCAGATAACAGCCATAGTTCGACTATGCTGCTCAATCGGACAACTGCAATTATCCGAGTATACATGCCAGTGAGAAAATCGAATTACTGGCCGTAAGCATGTTATACCCCGGTACGCTAGGTGGCGCTGTACCCATTTCAACTAGTGTTAACGGCGCACCTCCGGCTGACCTCTTGACGTCACCAGCTGCCTCGGCATTCAAGAAAGATGGTGTACGAAGAGCGAGACGAAGCTACATCTTTGTACACTTCGTATATGGTGTACATGATAATTACACAAACTAGGTGCACTCTGGCGCTCTTTCTTGCGGTGATTTCAGAGGAAAGCCGCCGCCGCCACCGCCATCGCCGTCCGTCTACTTCCGGCTCACGGCCCCGGGGAAAAATCTCACGCCTGCGCAGAACGCAAAATCCGATCCGATCCGCTGGAAACGTATACATGCAGGAGTAATGCGACTATCAATCGAATAATCAACGTGGTGTAATTCGACTATGAGAAATCCGATCCGGTCCGATTTTAGTCAGACTAAGGTGTATACATGCATCTTAAAGATCCGTTCATAGTCAGACTAACGCAGTAATTCGGTTTTCTTGAGTGTCATGTAAACGCACTGAGTGATTAAAGGGATTGCATATGTTAATTTTCCAAGCCACAGTTCTGAACAGTAGTTGGTTTTATGCTATTCTTATTTACTTAAGCCTGGCTCATAGCCGGTAGCATATGTTCACTTTCAGCTGTCTCAGAAGTCATATTAAGTTAGTAAGTTGCTGGTACTGCTGCTTCGATTTTGCTGCTTAAAGTTAAAGCTATTAATATTTACATTACCAAGGACTTTTATTGTGAAGGATTTATAGGACATGTGTTTATCACCAAAGTAGCAGAGCTTTAATAAATGGTGATTCTTCGACAATACTGCAAAGGGAAAGAATACTTTATTGCTGCTCCTTTGTCAGATACCTTCTTGCACTTAACCTTGTTGTAATGGAAATACAGATCCCTATGACATAATAGGCTGATGTTCCAAGTCACCATTAAATGAAGTTTTATAACTAGGTTCGGGAACAAAGACCACGCCTCGAACTCATCTCATTTCCGCCCGAAATATATTTAAGCGCACCCCATCCGTTCACTCCCTCTTTGACTGATTCTCTACATCGTCAGAACCGAAAGAAAAACAAGAAAGAAAGCAGTACCTTAAAACCATGGAGAACGAACTCTCACTGAACCCATCAGACAGCGAATTGTTTGACGACATCCCAGAGTCCTCTCCATCACCGATCATCCCTCCTCGCCAGCCAGCCCGGACACGTTCTACCATCCACGTCGTCAGGCGCTCCCAGCCTCCGTCCACCGGCGGTTCCAGCACCATCCGCCCGTCTCCCCCCCACCGCTCCAGGGGACGATCTCGCGCTCGGCGTCTGACCGACACTCCTTCCTCCAGCCGCTCCGGACGAAGCCTCCGCGACCCGGCGTCGCCTCGCCGTCTCGCCGATCGTCCCGCGGCTCCAAACATTTCGGAGTGGACGGTCGTTCGTCTCAAGCGCACCCTCACAGAGCGGAACATAACTTTCCACCGCACCGACAACAAGGCGAAGTTATTCAAACTTCTCACCAACTCCCAGCAGAGCAGCATTCCACACCGCAGAACTCCGCGGCCACTTCCGGGTTCACGGCCTCGCTCCCACCGCAGCGCCGATGACGTCATCACGCACCCAGCCCAACCTCACTCAACAGCCCTCCCAGAGGGCCAGGTCGTACTAAACCCACAGCCTGCATCTCTTGCTCCTAACTCTTCTTCTTCCTTACCCCACGCTTCACAAACAACCCGAGCACATGCATCCCTCCATCCCAGCATCCTTTCCTCTTCTCTTTTTCCTAACTTCCCTGTCCCTCCCGTTTCGGCTACGATACCCAGTCATACCGCTTCAGCCACACAGAGCGCGCCCACAACAACGGCTCAAGGCAACACCATCAGCCAAAACCCTTACTTTCCTCCCGTCTCCTATCCCAGCTCTTCTCTCATTCCTAACTTTCCTGTCCTACCTCCTCCGGCTACCACCACCCCCCACATTCCAATTTCAACCGCTTCAGCCGCACAGAGCGCACCTACTGCAACGGTCCTCGGCAGCACCACCAGCCAAAACCCTCACTTTCCTCCTGTCTCTTCCTTTCCCCCTCCCCCCCCCCCAACCCTACCCCTACCTTCCCCATCACCCATATGCGACTCATGTTCCTTGTCCTCCAACTAACCCACCTGCTTTTTTCACAGCTCCCCCCACAACCGGATCCTGGATTTTCCCCACCTATCCCCCCACTCACAATAACTTCACTCTAGCCACAGCACTTCCTCCAGCACGCCCAGTCGCTTCCTCTCGCCCATCTCCCGTGTCAGCCACTCTCCGCCAACAGATTCTCACGGGTAACTACGTCGACCTCGCCCACCTTATACATCCGTCCACTTGCAACCCCCAGGTACCCAGAGAACTACAAACTGTACTCGGTCCAATTGCGCTCAAGCAACCCCTGTCCACCCGCTCCAAAGAACTCACCCCCGTAGAATTCACCCTCTCTTTCTCCCTGTACCGCGACATCATTTGCTCATCTTTCCCCGAACGCAGGCAAGAGCTGGACGACTACTTGTCTCTGGCCTTGCGGTTCGGAGGCAACGGTTTTTATACATACCACATTCTGTTTGCTTCCCAAGCCGCTGGCCGCCTTCATCAATTCAACCAAGGAACGTACTGGGGTACGCTGGACACAGAGCTCTATTGCCGCGTCTTTTCGGCCCGCGCTTCGCTTAATTGCGACATGTGCGGCGCCCCATCACATCCCACCACAACTTGCACCCTCACCGCTTCTCTACCCCCTACCACCTTTCAAACTAACCAGAAGCCGGCTGTTTTCCACAACATGCCCCCAACAGCCCCTCCTCCATCCATCACTCCCAAACCAGTCAACATCCAACCGATCGCTCTCGGCCCTCTCCCTAAAGGAGTCGACAAAAGAGGCAGACCAGTATTATACCAGGGCGGGAGGATGGTATGCAACAACTTCAACGACCTCGGTTGCAAAGTCTCAAGCTGCCGCTTCCTCCATACCTGCTCCTTCTGCGGCGGAGCCCATGCCAGATCCACCTGTCCACATAACCCCACCAAACACGGCCTGTGTAAGTATCTGAACACACCCATCAACATCCACGCTCTCTCCGATGCTTTAAAATGTCACCCCGACCGCAAGTTTGTTAATTACCTCATCCAAGGATTCAAAGACGGATTTCACCCAGGTCTAGTAGTCACACCAGATTCCTCCCATACATGCCACAACCTACAATCTGCCACCTCCCAGCCCGACATAGTCGACAAACTCTTGGACCAAGAAATCAAAGACAGATTCATGATCGGTCCATTCCCCAAACCACCATTCAGTCCATTCAGAATCAGTCCAATTGGCATCGCCACCAGGAAATACTCAGGAAAAAAGAGACTCATTATAGACCTCTCATCCCCCCACAGCTCTCCAGTCCCAAGCATCAACAGCCTAATCCCTAGCCCAGACTTTTCAATGCACTATGCAACTATAGATCATGCCATCTCCCTCATCAGTACAGCCGGCCAAGGAGCTTGGTTGGCTAAAGCAGACATCACCAGTGCATTCAAAGTCATTCCCATCCACCCAGACTTCTGGCATCTCTTTGGCGTTCAGTGGAGGGGTGCATACTACTTTGCCGTACGCCTCACCTTTGGGTGCAAAAGCAGCCCAAAAATATTCGATTCCTTATCCGAAGCACTCTGCTGGATCCTGCTGAACAAACACAGATTACCTTACGTCGTTCACCTCCTAGATGACTTCCTTACAGTCACGCCATCCTCTTCTCCCCCGTCACACGGTCTCACCACACTGATCTCCGCCTTCAACGAGCTCGGAGTCCCTCTCTCCCCAGAGAAAACCGAGGGCCCCAGCACATCCCTGGAATTCCTCGGCATTACCCTTAACTCCGTGTCACTCCAAGCATCCCTGCCAACAGAAAAAATACACCGGATTTCCTTAATCATTTCAAACTTCCTCCTGGCGGACAAATGCACCAAACGCCAACTCCTCTCGCTACTCGGCCACCTCAACTATGCAATCCGCATCATCCCACAAGGTCGATCCTTCCTGTCTCACCTGCTTTCCATAGCCTCCTCAGTCCCATCACTCCACGACAACGTCACACTGGACAACTCCTGCAAAATGGAGCTCAAGCTATGGCACCAGTTCCTCTCTTCTTGGAACGGCATCTCCTTCTTCTACGACACAAACATCACTTCATCAGAAGACATCCAACTATCTACAGATGCAGCTCCTTCCATCGGCTTCGGCGGCTATTTCAGTGGCAAGTGGTTTTCAGCCAAATGGCCCCCTGAATTCTCATCGCTCTCTCCTTCCTCTGCCATCTACGAAATGTACCCGGTCATCATAGCAGCTATTCTTTGGGGCCACAAATGGTCAAAGAAAACCATCACCATCCACTCCGACAACACCGCAGTCGTAGACATCATCAATAAGGGTCGTTCACACTGCCTAGACATCATGCAGTTCGTCAGGAAACTCACCCTAGTCTCGGCACAACACCAATTCATCATCCGAGCAGCTCACATCCCCGGTCATCAGAACACAATCGCTGACGCACTCTCCCGTTCCTCATTTCAGAAATTCAGACAGCTGGCACCAGCCTCCGACACGGTCCCAACTCCAGTCCCACCGTTTTCTGCCACCATCTTCAATTGACTCCCGAGCTTCAAAACCTGGTTTCCATTTCCCAAGACGCCATCCTGAACAGTGTCGCTCCCCGTACACTCGCATCATACATGACCGGATGGAATTGTTTTAAAACATTCCACGCCTCTCATAATCTTCCGTTTCCTTCGCTCGACGTCTTGACCCTGTCGAGCTTTATCTCATTCGCCCATTCCATCCTGAAGATGAAATCCACTACCATCCAGGCCTACATAAGCGGCATCAACTTCTTCACCAGACTAACCTCCGGGGCTCCATGCCAAGCCACTTCCCATTCTCACATAACGATGCTAATCAAAGGTCTCCGCAAGACAGAAGTCCATACTCCACCAAAACGCTCGCCCCTAACCTCAGATCTCCTCATCCGATGCATCAGAACCCTCCGCTCAGGTTATTCATCCCCGTACGTCGACAAGGTCCTGGAATCCATGTTTCTTCTAGCATTCTTCGGCTTTCTGCGCTGCTCTGAATTCACGGCTTCTACCTCTAAATACAACCCATCTTGCCACGCATCCATTTCCGACATCTCCAATCCATCCACCGACACCCTTATTTACAACCTTAAATGCAGCAAGACCAACCAGTCCGGTCCACCGCAACCCATCTATCTCTTCCGCCTAGACTCTTACATCAGCCCTTTCGAACCGCTACAAGAATACATCAACTCTAGGCTAGCCAGCAGAGCCTCCCCCCAGGACCCTCTGTTCGTCACGGAAATAGGAAAAATAGCCACACGCCACTGGTTCCACCGTCACCTCCGCCAAATCCTGTTTCAATCAGGAATATCCCCAGATCTGTACTCAGGGCACTCCTTCCGCATCGGAGCCGCCTCCTCCGCCTCCAAGCAGGGGGTCCCCGACCACGTAATCAAAATCCTTGGCCGATGGTCTTCCCCCGCTTACCACACATACATCCGCAACGACGTAAACGACATCAGAAACGCTCACGCACACCTGTCTCACTGAAGTTTCCTTGGGGGCTAACGAAGAGATCGGAGGCGGCTCCCCCACTCAGCGTCTCCACACCCACTCCGTTCCTCCTGTTCCTCTCGCCAAACCTCCCCTTCCGTCCTCTCATCCCACCAGCTTCTTTCCCTTCCTGTCAACCCTCACCCGTCCTTCCTAAACCCCCTCATCCCTCGACCCTCGACCCCTTCCCCCATCCCTCGACCCCCACCCCATCATCCCTTCATCCTTCCATCCCTCGACCCTTTCCTTCCCAGCATCTAACATGTGTCATTATGCTTAATAAATCCCTGTTTTCATTCCATACAGCTTTTGGCGTGGTCTTTGTTAGTGAAATGAAGTTTTATAACTAGGTTCGGGAACAAAGACCACGCCTCGAACTCATCTCATTTCCGCCCGAAATATATTTAAGCGCACCCCATCCGTTCACTCCCTCTTTGACTGATTCTCTACATCCCTCCCTCCCATTCCCCTTCTTTCCTCGTGTTTTCTCTCTCTCATCCACATACAGGAACCAGGGGGCTAACGAAGAGATCGGAGGCGGCTCCCCCACTCAGCGTCTCCACACCCACTCCGTTCCTCCTGTTCCTCTCGCCAAACCTCCCCTTCCGTCCTCTCATCCCACCAGCTTCTTTCCCTTCCTGTCAACCCTCACCCGTCCTTCCTAAACCCCCTCATCCCTCGACCCTCGACCCCTTCCCCCATCCCTCGACCCCCACCCCATCATCCCTTCATCCTTCCATCCCTCGACCCTTTCCTTCCCAGCATCTAACATGTGTCATTATGCTTAATAAATCCCTGTTTTCATTCCATACAGCTTTTGGCGTGGTCTTTGTTAGTGAAACCCAGATCATGCAACATCTGTAGTGTCACAGGGACTTCTAATTTATTTTCTTTAGCAGCAAACTTAACACATACCGTTTCAGTAACTATGATGTAACATGACACCATGTATAATTACTTTTCTGTGACTCGCTTATTACTCCAACTGTTGCCTGCTCCCTGAGGCAGTATCTCAGTATGGTTGTGTATTTAAAATGTGTTAATCTTGAATTGTGTGCCACAGTGGTGTGCGCAGACTTTTTGAAGGGCAGGGGCGAAAAGAAGGGCACTTTAGCGCGCGTTTTGGCTCCCAAGAGGACACTTTAGCGCGCGTTTTGGCTCCCAAGAGGGCACGTTAGCACGCATTTTGGCTCCCAAGAGGGCACTTTAGCGCGTGTTTTGGCTCCCAAGAGGGCAGTTAATCATGTTCTAACCAGGCAAGGGGGCAGTTCAGTGTGCTTTGCCAACCAAGAGGGCACTTTGGCACGCTTTTTTGGCTCTCAGGAGGGCACTTGAGCGCACGTTTTGGCTCTCAGGAGGGCACTTGAGCGTGCGTTTTTCAACAATTGGGCCACGAGGGGGGGCGACCCCCCTTGTGCACATCACTGGTGTGCCATGTGTGTCCAGATAGCACTAAATTTGAAACTGCACATAGATCAGATTAGTGTTGCACAGTAAACCGATACTAGAAAGGTACCGCAATACCCAGCCATTAAAAACAATACTTTATCCTGTTTTATTAGTATCGGTACTTTATGAACTTTGTGCGACAGCAGGGCAGTGTGTCTGTGTGCAGCTTTTCTCTGCTTCCTCACTGCCTGCAGACAGAGTGGGCATGGTTTCACAGGAACAGACAGTCACAGAGCAGAGCGAGACAGACATGGCTGATAGTGTCATGAGTGCTCCTGCCGACTGTCCTAGGCTTGTTGAAAAAGCAGACACACAGAGCGAAATATGAAAATATCTCGCTAACGTTGCCGATAGTAAGGGCAAGCCCATGGACATCATAAAGCCCATCTCAGGGTTCGTACGGGTGCTTGAAATCCGTGAAAGTGCTTGAATTTCAATGTTGTGTTTTCGAGGTCTGAAAAGTGCTTGGATTTTAGTTTAAGTGCTTGAAAGTGCTTGACATTATGTCTATGCTAATGTCATATACTCTATGTCTATCACAAAATTGGGATCAGACTGGATAGTTTGCTTATAACAAGGAGAAATAAAATCAGTAAGAGAACCGTATGTGGAGATGTTTCCTCCTGGGCTCCGCTGAGCCTCTCTGCTCCTCTCCGCGACCTGCCGGTCTGTGTGTGACCCCCCCCTTTCGAAGAGAGACAGAGGGAGATGACAAAATGCCGGGAGGCTGTTGTTTTAACAAGCGTTGGCTTGAAAATTATAACTACAAACTATGGTTAAGATAAGGACCGAATCAAAGAGTGGCGTCATGCAAGGTCTGCAAAAAAGATTTGCAGATTTGTGCAATGGGAGAGCCTGCGCTCTCCAGTCACAAGAAATGTAAGTTAAGACTTTTTGAGTAACTTAGGCCAACACTGCACGTTAACACTTTATGTTAACCGCTAACGTTAGCTAAACCATAACACGCTAAATAATAATTAACGCACCATTGATCACGTAAAGTGACCTCGTTAAGTTAGCGCCTGATTGTCCGTGTGTCGTTACACATGCAGACTGGTAGCAATAAAGAAGGATGGCTGAAGAGAAGGTCGAATTTGATGCAACAGAGCTGAAAGTGCCAGAGTCAGAAACTGACTGTTCAGTTTGTCTCTGTAACCTCACCTCACACTCAACATACGTAAGAGCTTTAAGTGTGAAAAGGAAATGTTTCTCCCATTTTCATGACTTACTTCTAATAAAGTAAGATTAGCCTACATTGTAAGGCCCTTTAGCTGATGTTTATTAAGTTTTTGTATGTTTTATCTGGATACAGACTGATGTGAAACAGATTGATGTTATGTCGCTGTTCTATTGGCTGATATATTATAGTCAGTAGCCCAGCAGCACTAACATGTTGAGGCAATGATAGCTTACCTTGTTATTGCTAGCCTGGACGGGGATCTTGCTCACAATTTTTCTAAAAGACGGAGAATCCACTGTTGAAAGTGGCAGCATATCCTCGACAACATACTCTGCCACAGTCTCCTCACTTCTTGAGGTTAAAGCATCGCAGAACGGGAGAATGTTTTTGCTGCTTAGTTTTTTCTCCGCTCTCATCCTCAGTTTGCTTTCTTTTGGTTACTAGCTTAATGTTAGTGTGGCACCGCTCTAGATGTTTCGTTAAATTACTTGTGTTGTTTCGCGAGGTAGAGAGATCTTTTGGTTTTGCACACAAAGTGCACGTAGCTATAATGTTCTTCACATCCTTGTCTCTGAGGAACTGAAAATAATGAGCTTATGTCCATCTTGCAAGTGTAGAGTGCAACTTGTCTGCTGCTGCAGTCGTCTTCTCCTCAATCAATAGTTCTCCAGCACTAACAGGAAGTTGGCGAATTTGTATAAAAACAACACACCACTTAATTTCGGGTTTAAAATGCATTGTAACACGCGTTACTGGGATTTGTACCAAGTAAAATATTTTTTTTGTAATGCCTTACATTACTGCGTTAAAGCAAAAATTAATGCATTACAGTAATTGCATTACTTTTGTAATGCGTTACTCCCAACACTGCATTTTGAAACATACAAATTTATGTCAAAAAAGAAAATTACAGGGTGCTCTCAGGTCTCTCTTTGTGTCGGTGCGAGTGTGTCTGAAGAACGCCAAGTGGCTTCCATTTTTTTGGATAAAACTTTGTGTTCTCCTTTAATTTCTAAACTTTTTGCTATTATGAAACATAATTTTGGAAGTTTACAGCATAACACAATGTACATAATTGTAATAAAAAGTGAAAAAAAATAAAAATGAGTGTATATATTCCTGTAGATCCTGTATTTTACCCCAGCAATATGGTGCTGGAAAATTTTGAAAATGACCCTTAAAAGTGCTTGAAAAGTGCTTGAATTTGACCTTGAAAAATGTGTACGAACCCTGCCATCTGTAAACGATGCTTTGAATCCGTAATGACCAAGAGAGCCAACACGTCCAACTAAACATCTAATGACAGACATGCGGACTTGTTCAAAGATTTCAAAGAGCTGCAGGTTAGCGGTAGATAACATAACGTTAAATATCCCCCGGATGGAAGTCAAGCGAGGTTCTTGTTGTGACAAGCAAACTGTTTTCACCATCAGAGTTGCAGGAGGCAGTCAGGGGTAAAGCTAACTGTTTAACAGTTCGATGTGGTTCCACACATCTCTGTATGCAAACGCAACGTTCACACTGGTAACATGAACTTTACCATAACATGCGCTGGTGTTCACAACTGTACTGATCAACAACACCACTTACAAATTATCTTTTTTAAGTCAACCAGTACTAGTAATATAATCCAAGCATGTACTTTTTTGTCAATTATTTATAATATATATTGTGATTTATATTATTAGAAAATGGTCTGATTAGAGCACAGACCTGCACCAGGTCTGGGTCATGTGTGTACTTTAGTGCACTAATGTAGTTTGCAGGCTAATAATCCAGGGTTTGAATTTTATCGACATGAAATGCAAATTGCAAAATTTCCCTTTGTGGGATGACTAAAGTGTTATCTTATTTTATGAACTGCCAGACTTACAGTTAATGTCATTTATGTTCGATATTTTTATGCTGAATAAAAGTTGTAGTTAATGTGCTGTTAATTTTTTGTACTACAAGCACTGAGCTTTTAATGAAAAATCAGTTTATTTAATACTCTCTGAAAGCAAACAAGACAAAGGAACAAAACAAGACAACACTTGTCTTCTTGGATACAGAGATGCTTGTAACCACATTGGCAGCTAAGTTAAACAGCTGCATAATCATTTCATTGTTGTTCTAACAGGTTAAGTAGCTATAAAGCTCAGCAGCTTTTACAAAAAACATTTTTTTTTAATTTTGACTTTTTAAGTTTACGTTTTTAATAAAAAGAAATAAATCATATTAAGTTCCACATTCTGTCATCTAATATTTTATTCCATTACTTTTGATGAAGTTTTAGTTTTCTGCCGTGGTATCGGTATCGAGATTTTAGGCAGGTATCGTACCGAAGTCATAATTTTGGTATCATGACAAGACTAGATCAGATGAATGGTTCTTAAGATGTGCCAAATAAAACACAGACGGACAGATGGACAGACAGAGATTCCTTGCTCTACAGATTAATTATACTCAAGAAATGTGAATACTTTTTTTTAAAAACAAGATTCCATCTTCCCAACTATATTGGTACAGAGTAATTGCTTTAGAAGGCAGCAGTCAACCGCAAAGGAATCCTTACTCTTTATGTGTTTCCCTACAGATCATAATGTGATGTTCTTACTCTCTGGAGGATGCCCACTATGTCTAGCTTGTCTGCCTTAGTGGGGGAACAGCTGATGCCTTTGAAGGTGCTCTCTGATTCAGGAGGTGACTGTCTGGCATAGTCCATGTTCCAGGTTAAATAGGAAGCGTGGCCATTCTGCACATCAGCCGTTGTAGTCCAGGGCAGCAGACAGCACTGAGTGGCGACTGTCTTATTTTCGGGCACCGTTCCAGGTAGAAAGACTCTGAGTTGAGAGCAGAGCTGAGACTGCTCATCCAAGAGTCTGTGCATCTTCTGCTCAAAGAGAAAAAAATATAATTAGAAAAACCTTACAGAAAAACATATCAGGAGTAACACGGGAATACTGTTTTACTTACATAGGGCAGAACAACTGAAAAATGTATGTTATTTTTTTCTTTTTAAACAATAAAAAATAAAAAACACCAAATACAATTCTTAAATGCAAAGTTGGGTTGACCAAGTAGTAGGCTGAGGCCCTTACTATGTAACTGAAAAAGTAATGACTTTAACCTGACACAGACTTGAAGAGAGAGATAGTCATAAACAGACTAAAATTTCCATCCATTAGCTCTCTTTTAGACTCAATATTCTCACACTGTGGTACGAGTACCACTTGTGGCACATAAACTCCCTCTGGCGGAATGTGGAGGAATCCAAGACATGCTTTTGTTTACATGAAAACATACATATGTTCAGAGGATGCCATTGCCAAAGCATTAAAGGTACCATGACATGGCAGAAATGGAGGGGGGACTTTTATTTTATCCTGCTGATTTTGCATTAGCTGCAGTGCGCACCAACAACTACCAGGTGGCACATGTGTCCAGACAACGGCAAACACATCAGGGCCCTGAGTTTCTCTCTCCTCCCTCTGGAACCAGACACAGTGTTTTATTTCATCATCGACTCATGGCCACATGGTAGAAACTACTACTCACTTTTTTTTATACACACTGCTATCATTTCAAACACAACTGTGTGCACCATTAAACTGTGGCGCTGTGGGGGGTGTTATAGGCTACTTAGGGAATTTCATTTTTTTTCTCTGATTATAATGCCCATCATGAACTCCCCTGCATGGGCTTGTAATGAAGATTCCTCTATTCCTCTACTATTGTAAAGAAATACTATTTTGATTATTTGTTTCAAGAGAGGATTTATCTATCTATATCTATGTATCTATCTATATCTAAGTCAGAGTCCTGCACGGGTGAAAAATAATTTATTTAAGGCGTCACTTATCATCAGTCATTATTAATATATAAATGATAAGCATTTATATGTCATATGAGCTCTTTCATGCATGCTTGCGCCCTCCCTGAACTCCCATTCCCCATGCTGTCTTACTTTCACTTTTAAAAATTGCATCCGTCCAATTTTCCTTTGGGCGTCAGTATCAATTTATAGCGAGTTGGCTCGGGTACGGAATGTAATTTGTGCTACTGGTGGAAAATGGGTCGGATGCAGTTTTAAGTATGGCGGGTTCGGGGTGAGGTTTGCAACCCGTGCAGGACTCTGCTCTAAGTGACCCTTTTAATCTTCTAGCTATCAAGCTAAATTTCCAACATGCTAATTAACGTCAAAGACTGCGGTGGAAGACAACGGTAAAATATTATCTTTCTCTAACACTGGATTTATTTATGCCTGAATTTTTAAGGTGTGGCGGCTTTTATTTTGCCGTGGCGGTGCGCCACAGTCAATTACACATAGGGGAAACCCTGATATGACTATTTTTTTACAGTAGTTTTCTGTTCTTTAAAAATAGTGTACAAACTGTAAAATTGCAGACATTATCTGTAAATCAACAATCTGCCTGTTATTTTAAGTATTATGACAGTAATGAAAAACTACATTCATTTCTCATTTTTTTTACAGAAAAATACTATATTGATTTTACATAATCTTTTCTGTTTTCTTAAACTAGTGCATTGCCCGTAGGAAGCATGTATTCCTATAGAAAAGTGGGAGGTTAAGTAGCTTTTTCATGGATGGCCAAATGAGGCTGTGTTTAAAGGTGGGACGTCAGGGATATAATTGGTTGTTTTTGACTACTTTTGATTATACCATTATATTTCACCTTAAAAACTATTGACCTTGCCTTACGTGGTGTAATTATTTTTAGCACAACCTCACATATGTGACTGTACAGTTATTTTTTCATTTTAAGGTACTATATTAACACTATGGACCTAAAATCACAAAATAACATAAAATCAGAGTAGAAAAAGTTAGTTTTTTACTGTGAAAACCACAAATATGTTTAATGAACCAATTGCATTAGTTATAATGCAAATATAAATGGTTGTTTACTAAATTGGTGCATAAGTTTTTGAAATTTATAAAGTTATGTGTAACTATTCACATTTAAATGCAGGCAATGCCTCAGGCTCCTCAGCTCATTCCTGCCTGTTCCACATTCAGCCGTCTCCTCCTTGGTTTGCCTCACAACACGACTCCACTACTCACTAAACACACCACACCAAATACTACATAACACACTAACTATACACTCCAAACACGCTATATGTCACAAATCTCTTAACTCTCAAAACTCGCTATCTCTGTCGCCGTCTCCAACACATCACTGCTGCTGTCAATCATCCGCCGATGTCCCTCCCACATCTTCCTGTTCCTCAACAACCAAACTTGCTGCTTGGACACTTTTGTGACAAAAGCACATTTTTACTGTTTCTTCTTGCACCAGACATAAAGCAAACGTAACGGCAATGTTCGCGAAAAAGCGTGTTGGACATTATTTACCCTAAATCCAGTTTCGGACGTGCCAGTGCATCCGCTCCGTCAACTCGGGAGGTTGGCCGTGTGGGTCGGTTTGCGGCTAGCAGCTAGCTACACACGAACATCCACAGATTCCGATCCCACTTTGTAGACCGCGCGTCTCCGGATCTCCTCAGACCCGAACAGACTCGGTCTGGACTTGTGTAATCTCATTACAATCTACAACAGTCAGTTTAGATGAACAGAACAGAATGGGACCAAACCGCCGGCAAAATCCCGGTCCAGCTCGCGCCGCTGCAGGTATAAATCCGCTTGTTTTTTAAGGTATGTCATGGGCTTGAGCTCTGCAGTGATTGGCTCTGGTGCACACATGGCCACGGTGTGCAGTGGTTGGCTCTGGTGCGCATGTGACTGTGGTGGCTCCGGTAGACAATGCTTGCAGAATTTGTAAAGCATTTATTAAATAATTTATTCACGCTATCATTGCAGTCCAAGCAAATGCTTAGTTGCACACCATTGAACCACGCAGCAGCCATGTTGAAAGTCTCAGGTCAGTCTGATCCTGATCCGCAGAGATAGTTGAGGAACACACACACACACACACACACACAGACAGACAGAGATTTCTTGCTTTCATAGAGAGATTACATTCAAATTCACGTAGAATGACAGTAATTATGTAAGGGATAATGCCCGACGAGGTGTCCATAAACACGAGTTAATGGACGACACGGAGGCCATTAACTCCTGTTTATGGACACCTCGAAGGGCATTATCCCGCTTATACCATGGTCACTTGCCAAAGAAAATAAATTCGGACCATTAATTTACATTTTCATGCGTTTTACAATCAAAATATAAAGTTTTTCACGAGCCACAACTTGGTTTCCCTGGTAATGCCTGAGGGTTTGACTAATACCTGGAACAATCATTACTCTCCCGTAAGATTCTTATGCAACGGAGACGTTGTTCACTCCTCCAGTAAATAGGACGGATCATAGATACGACTTGGCAACGGGAGATATTCTAGTCCGCTCAGTGATGAGCCAGAAAGCTAACGCTATGCTAGCAAGATTCAAAGTCAATAACATTGCGCACGGTTGACAAACAGAAAATATAATTGACAGTATGCTAGCTAACACGATTAGCTCGCTAACCAGTCATGTCATTGTCCCCAAATCAATAGCAAAATTTTCACGAACAAATGACCGGCCGTGTGTTACGTTACTGTGGCCGCAGCCTGAAGCAGAGAGCTGAACAGCGAACGGGATGTGAGACAACTCGCGTATCAGTAAATTTAGAGGGGAAGTGTACTTTCTGCAGCTTGTGTGTTACAGTTGCCACCCTGTGGTGTTTAGAGGATAAGACACTTAAGGACTGACGGACTGAACTCAGTGCTGGAAATAAAATATTAAGGTTTGATACGCCAGCTAGCGCATTAATTTACAGCAGTGAACAGTCAATTTGACTGGAACTACTTAGTAGGTGTCCATATATCAGGGGTTAATGGACACCCTGCAGCCAATCAGAATCGAGTATTCCCCCAGACCATGGTATAACTGTAATTAAATATGTAGCCTGGTATATCAAAGTTTATGTCCATACTAACAATCTTAACACTTTTCTCTGTAAATTTAAGGTAAATCTTATTTTTATATTTGCATGTAATTATACATTCAACTGTAATTAAATATGTAGCTTGTTATATAAAGGTTTAAGTCCATACTAACAATTTAACGTTTTTCTCTGTAATTTTAAAGGGACAGTGTGTAACGATTTAAGTAATTTATTATCTCAAATCAACGTCTTCGTTCATAAGTAAGTCCTCATTGATGTACAATTCCCTCTGCCAACAATCTGACTTATCCTCCTGAGCGAAGAATTACCTATCTGAATATACATAGCACGGGCAAGCTCTATTGAGGACGCCATGTCTTTCCAGTTTTAAAAACACTATGGACTGCTGAGAGGGACACAACGCACTACGTAGTAAGGCTAAACGTGTTTTCGCTCAGAGCCAGCTTGACTGCAGAACTGAGAGGGAACCTCTAGTTTTATAGCCTTAATAACTAACTACATCTTTACCTCATTACTTGAATCAGTAGAAATACTCGACGCTGTTGGGAAAGAGTCCATATTTTGAAAATGAGTTTCTTGTCCGTCAGGGCCACCGTGGCTTCCGGAACGTCTCCAATGTCTTCAGAACGGGAGGGGTGAGCAAAGGAGTGTTGCAATGTAGAACCTCACAGCTAGACGGCACTAAATACTTTATATAATACACACTGTGCCTTTACTACTCCACACCTTAGCTTTCCCATATCATTCATAGGCAAAATATATACACTGCGCTTGCACTCTGGTTAGACTATATTGCCTTTCAATGACAATAAAGTTGAATGAATCTCATCACATTTTCATTATTAGTCTATATTAGTCTTATGTATAGCACACATCAAGCATCTGTTTTTTTATTAAAATGTAACATGCAGTGGTCACATATACTCTCTTCTCTCTTCAGATGCACTTTTAACATATTTCACCACCAGCCCAGTGACACAGCATCAGGTGCTCCTGTCCCTCTACCTCAGCACAGCAGAGTGACACAGCATCAGGACTAAAAGCTGACTGGCCATCTCTTCTGACTAAGTGAGATGAGAGTTAGTTCACAGAGGACCATTTCAAATACAGTGGGTACGGAAAGTATTCAGACCCCTTTAAATTTTTCACTCTTTGTTTCATTGCAGCCATTTATTAAAATCAAAAAAGATCATTTTATTTATCATTAATGTACACTCAGCACCCCATCTTGACAGAAAAAAACAGAAATGTGGAAATTTTTGCAAATTTATTAAAAAAGAAAAACTGAAATATCACATGGTCAAAAGTATTCAGACCCTTTGCTCAGTATTGAGTAGAAGCACCCTTTTGAGCTAGTACAGCCATGAGTCTTCTTGGGAATGATGCAACAAGTTTTTCACACCTGGATTTGGGGATCCTCTCCAGTTCTGTCAGGTTGGATGGTGAACGTTGGTGGACAGCCATTTTCAGGTCTCTCCAGAGATGCTCAATTGGGTTTAGGTCAGGGCTCTGGCTGGGCCAGTCAAGAATGGTCACAGAGTTGTTTCCAAGCCACTCCTTTGTTATTTTAGCTGTGTGCTTAGGGTCATTGTCTTGTTGGAAGGTGAACCTTCGGCCCAGTTTGAGGTCCTGAGCACTCTGGAAGAGGTTTTCTTCCAGGATATCTCTTTACTTGGCCGCATTCATCTTTCCTTCAATTGCAACCAGTCGTGTTGTCCCTGCAGCTGAAAAACACCCCCATAGCATGATGCTGCCACAACCATGTTTCACTGTTGAGATTGTATTGGGCAGGTGATGAGCAGTGCCTGGTTTTCTCCACACATACCGCTTAGAATTAACGGCAAAAAGTTCAGTCTTGGTCTCATCAGACCAGAAGATCTTATTTCTCATAGTCTGGGAGTCCGTCATGTGTTTTTTGGCAAACTCTATGTGGGCTTTCATATGTCTTGCACTGAGGAGAGGCTTCCGTCGGAACTTTCTCCCATCTCCCTACTGCATCTCTGGAGCTCAGCCACAGTGATCTTTGGGTTCTTCTTTACCTCTCTCACCAAGGCTCTTCTCCCACGATTGCTCAGTTTGGCTGGACGGCCAGGTCTAGGAGGAGTTCTGGTCGTCCCAAACTTCTTCCATTTAAGGATTATGGAGGCCATTGTGCTCTTAGGAACCTTCTTGAGTGCTGCAGAAATTCTTTTGTAACCTTGGCCAGATCTGTGCCTTGTCACAATTCTGTCTCTGAGCTCCTTGGGCAGTTCCTTCGACCTCATGATTCTCATTTGCTCTGACATGCACTGTGAGCTGTAAGGTCTTATATAGACAGGTGTGTGCCTTTCCTAATCAAGTCCAGTCAGTTTAATTAAACACAGCTGGACTCCAATGAAGGAGCAGAACCATCTCAAGGAGGATCAGAAGAAATGGACAGCATTTGAGTTAAATATGAGTGTCACAGCAAAGGGTCTGAATACTTATGACCATGTGATATTTCAGTTTTTTTTTAAAAATAAATTTGCAAAAAGTTCTACATTTCTGTTTTTTTCTGTCAAGATGGGGTGCTGGGTGTACATTAATGAGAAATAAAATGAACTTTTTTGATTTTAGCAAATGGCTGCAATGAAACAAAGAGTGAAACATTTAAAGGGGTCTGAATACTTTCCGTACCCACTGTAAAAAGCCGTTACACATTTCCCAAAAACAAATTGACCCCAAACTAATTACTGATGGTCGCCCTCTCCTGGATAAAAAATTTAATAATAAATTCATAAGGAATGCTATCCTTGCTAAAAAGAAATGTTCTCCAAGAAAGAAATTCTTCTGAGATAGGTTAATTGATGATATTGACTGGAAAAAAGCATGGTTACTGCCTTATAAATTTTGCATCTCTAATAAGATTAAAGAAATACACTAACACAAATTTTACACAAAATCTACCCTTGCAATGCAATGCTATCTAGGTTTGTGGATATGGGTAGTAAATGTTTCTTCTGTGATATGGAGGAATCTATTGCTCATGCATTTTGTGAATGTAATGTTATGCATGATTTTTCGATGGACTCGAGAAACCATTTATCTAACTTTCTTAGTGTCTCATACCTATTCACCAAAAAATATGTTCTTTGTTATTTTACTCATTGTAACAAATCTGTTGAATTTGTAACCAATTTCTTCATTCTCTCATGTAAGTACTTTATACACAAACACAGATTTTCCAAAGCTAAGCCGAAGTTTATGGTGTTTCTACTCGAAATCAACTATCTTCTTAAGTCTCTCAGAATTGTAAAAGACAAAAAAATGAACTATTTCTTCAATATTACGACAGCCTGATGAATGTATAACTCTAATATCTATCTAATAACTGTATTAATTTTTTTCCTTAACAGTGAATGCACAGACTTTATGTAATTTATATTCTCTGCGTGACCAATGTATGTACACTTTTTTTAAATTTTTATTAGTGTTTAGTATTATTTTTTTATTATTATTATTTCTCCTGATTGTTCTCTGTTTCATGACATTTCTCTGGTTCATGAAATCTCTTTTTGTCTGACCTCAGGATTGTAATGTTCCTCAATTGTCAATAAAGTGTTAAAAAAAAAAAACTAATGCAGGCAGCAGCACTACCTCAGACTCTGCCTCCACCATTCATACTGCACCACCCAAATCACATTAATGGCGTACAGTAGCGGCTCCGTTGTCTTCATCTCCCACACGCAGCTGGACAACCTGGTTTTACTGTATATTGTTGGAGAGCTGCAGCTTCAGTGTTAAAACTGATAAAATAATTGCTGTCTGTGGTTCTATATGGGCTGTGGCAATAATTTAGAAAAATAATAGCTTGCAGCAACATATTGAAGAAAAAAAGAACTATAAACTAGTTCATATTTCGAACAGTGAACTTAGTTCAAAGTTTTGAATTATGAACTATGAACTGAACTAGTTCATTTTAAAATGTGTGAACTTAACTTTAAACTAGTTCGTGTAGAAAGTGAACTTTCCCAACACTGCATGTGTGTGTGTGTGCGTGCATTTACACGTTAAAATAAGTAAAGCAGTGGCACAATTCAGCCAGGAAAATAAGGTGTAAATGTCTGATACGTGAACTTGATGTGAGCAGCAGAGTACGCGTTACCTTACATCTGTCACACCGCGGTGAGGGATGTCCTGTTTTGGGGTTTTGTCTGGCAAACTTCCTGTTTTATGTTGAAAATCTAATCCTCCTCTCGTTTCAGGTCACTTGCCCTTCCTCCTGTGTCACCGGTCTGATGTCTCCCCTGATTCCCTGATTGTGTCCACCTGTGTCACCCTCCCTCATGTGTATATAGTCCTCGTCTTCCCCTGTCTTGTTGCCAGAGTATTTCGTCTCATCGTGTACCTCCAGCCGTTATCCACAGTCTTGTCAAGTTGTTTAGTATTGCCTTGCTGAATTTCTGTTTTCTTAGTTCTCCTCTGAAGAAGAGTGATTTTGTTTTGCTAAAGATTTTTGGTCAGCTTGTTCATTTGAAAAGCTAGTTTAGTTTCATAGTGCCTTTTGTTTTTTCCTCCTCTTGGAGCGATTTGATTTGTAGTTTTCTTAGCTCGTAGCGTATTTCTGTTTATAGCCTTCTGTCTTCTCCTCCTTGTGAGCGATTTTCTTTTGTGTAACTTTTTATAGTTTTTCTGTGTTTTTTCAGATCAGTGTAGATTTAGCCTTTTGTCTTTTCCTCCCTCGGGAGCGATTTTCTGTTTATTATTTTGTGCTTTGTGCCATGTTTGTTTTCCCTGTTAGCTCCTCGTCTCTGTAGACTAGTTCAGAGTTTATAGTCCTTTGAGTTATCACTCTGTCTGAAGAGGGTTCAAAGAGTATCAGAATAAAAGCATGCGTTAATCGTTCTCTGTCTGCACCTGAGTCCTCTTTTTGCCAAGCCCTAACAACATCATATATGTCAGAAAATAGTGAAGACTGTTGATTGCTGTTTCGCAAAGACCAAGGTGACGTCCTCAAGTGTCTGCCTTGAACCAATGTCTGTCTTACATTACTTTAGTAGCAGTAAGTTAATATTAATTAGTGGGTTAGTTTTTTTCTATATGCTGACTGTAAATGTACATTAAATCAAATGTAAATTAATGAAATATGCATTTTACTGTACACAGGGGCAGACTGGGGTTGAAATTCAGCTTGGGAGCTTGGTTTGGAGAGACCTTTTATCCGATTGCATGATGGACACAAGTGGAACCATAATTTTAACATGAATACTTTATTTGCACTATAATAACTGCAGGAGAGGATGGGCTTATTGTTTCTGTGTGACTGGAACTGAAACATCAACATATGACATCTTAATATAATTCTATGCAAAGACCCATTGCCAACCCAGTCCTGCACACTGCACCTGTACCTGGCACTGTTTTTTTGGTGGCTCCTGCTCCACTTTCCTCCTCCTCCTCTTCCATCTCCTCCTCCTCCTTCTCCTGTCCCTCCTCATCTGTCTCTTCCTCCTCCTCACTCCTATGACTGGCATTATCCTGTCCCTCTGCATCAACTCCGTGACTGACACTGGCCTTGTCAGTAATAATAACAATAACAGCAACAAAAAGTTATGGCACTTTTGCAAAGAATTTACAGTGTTAGAACACAAATACAATATAAAAATCAACATAACAAAAGTGCCACACACACACACAAACACACAAACTGTAAATAAATTACTCACGTTAATGTATTTTTCTTGAGCTGCTAAAAATTGCTATATATTAATGTAGAAACAGGATGTATAGCCTATATATTAAAATATTATCTTTTTAACTTTGAACAGACTCCCTCCTAAAATATGTTTTCTTTTGCAATAAGGAAATTTGTGCGTTTTTCTGGTCAGCCAGTATGGATTTTATTTTTAATTGATAAAGCAGATTAATGATTTATGCAGGTGTAACAGGTGTTCAACAGAAAACACATTTAAACCAATGAGATGTGTTTGTTTTGCTTTGTTTGTCTGTTAAAAGCAAAACAAACACGTCTTATTGGTTTAAATGTGTGTTTTATGTTTTTGTGGCGTTTATGTTTTGAGCCCTGTCACTATGTGACGGACAATAAAGTGTTTTTGAATCTTGAATCATTAGCTAGCAACATCATCACTAGCAAACAAACATGTTGGTGCTGTGGAACTTCTTCGGAGTAAATGAGACAGATAAAACCCAAGCCATCTGCAATCTATGCAACGGGAGCATCTGCAAGAAGTTTCAACACGACAATGACGTCATTGATCAGATCGGTGATCTCACAAATTGCTCAAAATGCAAAATATCGTCCGATCCGACCGGCGGACAGCCTAGTTCTGTGTGCCCTGAACACATCCAAAAACACAAACTAGAGTTCTCAACTGGCCAGAAATTACAACCTGACCCATCGCAGCCCGACATACCGGCACTGGGTATGCTGCTGGTTCCGTTTCTTCACTGGCCTGGCGGACTGTAGCGTGCTGACCTTCACTCCTCCACCACTAAAAGCTCTGTGAATATGGAGTGTTAGGCTGCATCCTGTATTGACTGTTTTTTTCTTTTTTGCCCTTAATTTTTCTGCTCCACCCATCTCTTTCTACGGCTTATTTCTTTTTAACATATTAGCTCATTTGAATTTATCCCGCTCCTCTTTTTCTTATTGTTCTTTTATTAAACAGTATCATAACGGTTTAATGACTGACTGAGCGGCTGAGCCAATCACATTTCAAACTAGGATCAGCTCAAGTTGGGAGCTGGCCGCTCGTACATTGACCCAGTCTGACGTTCCACTCTGTGCCACCTGCAGCCGTTTTATGGGGTAAAAAAAACGCTCGACCACTGGCCGGTTCGGCCTGGAACAGACCGGCCGTTCGGGAATACTCCCGAACCTCCCGATGGCCAGCCCGGCTCTGACTGTACATTAAAACAACACTGGAAACTTTTGTGTGTATGTTCCCTGCCTATCCCACCCTTATAAACTTTAGATGGATCTATTTCACACCTTGTTTTACCAGCCAAAATGCAACTGCTTGATTAATGGATATTTTATTAACTTAATGAATACCTAGCAATAAGTCCAAGTTAGAATGAATAAAAATGTATATTAAGTTCCATGTACTTATATTCATCTCTCTATAAAAGCAAGGAATCTCTGTCTGTCTGTGTGTGTGTGTGTGTGTGTGTGTGTGTTTATCAAATATCTCTGCGGATCAGGATCAGACTGACCTGAGACTTACAACATGGCTGCTGTGTGTTTCAAGGGTGTGCGACTTCGCATTTGTTTGGACTGCAATGACACCGTTAATAAATTATTTCATAAATGCTTTACAAATTCCCCGAGCATTGTCAACCGAGCCACCACAGTCACGTGCACACCAGAGCCAATCACTGCAGAGCCACCGCGACCCCCCACCTTAAGAAACAAGCAGATTTATACCTGCAGCGGCGCGAGCTGGGCCAGGATTTTGCCGGTGGTTCGGTCCCGTTCTGTCCTGTGGATCTAAACTGACTGTTGTGGATTAATGAGACTAAACGAGTCCGGACCGAGTCTGTTTGGGTCTGAGGAATCGGAATCGGAATCTGTGGATGTTCGTGTGTAGCTAGCTGCTAGCCGCTAGCCAACCTACACGGCCCACCTCCCGAGGCGATGGACCGGACCCACCGGCACGTCCAAAACCGGACTTAGGGTAAATAATGTCCGCCACGCTTTTACGCAAACATTGCCATCACATTTGCTTTGTGTCTGGGGCAGAATAAACGGTAAAAACGGGCTTTTGTCATGAAAGTGTCCAAGCAGCAAGTTTGGTTGTTGAGGAACAGGAAGTTGTGGGAGGGACGGAGGCGGATGATTGTCAGGCAACGACGGTCGGTGTACAGACAGCGATATTGAGAGTTGAGAGATTTGTGACATTTAGCGTGTTTGGAGTGTATAGTTAGTGTATTATGTAGCAGGGGTGGATCCAGGGAATTTTCTGGTGGGGGGCACAGGGGGAACAACAATTAATCTGGGGGGGGCGCCCAAACGTAACAAAAATGAATGTCGCCCATTTCAATATGGGCGATCACTTCAATTTATATTGAGTAGTTACACACTGTTTGTTTTCATCTTGCTTTTCTTGGCCACATTAAGTCTGCTGGGTGTACTCTTACCAAGTGGTTAACACACAGAGCACTAGCATGTTTGCTGTACAGAGTTAGCAAGAAATTAGTGCTTCTAGCTCTGTACAGTGAACATAGCAGTGTTCTGTATAGTAATCAGTTTAAGCATCACTTAAATTCTTACAATGTAACAACAATACCCTTTAATAATAAAATAAATGAAACAAAATAAAAATGTAAAATATACTTAAAAAATAGAATTAAAAAACTCAGTGTTCAGTGTAGGTATCAGTTTTAATATGACTAAGCACAATCATCACAGTGACATTTAGAACAGTAACAGCAGAACAGCTTTGTACAGTAAACATGTGAGTTCACTTCAGTAATCAGATTTAAGCAGAGTAGGTACCACCTACCACTAAAAATAAGAACATTAACCATATTCTATACTCTAAATCAGCACTTAGTGCTCAGCTTTGTACATTAAACATCTCAGTGCTCCATGTAGTAGTTACTCTTCAAAATGAGTCTGTGGAAATTAATACTCATGATCAACACTGACATTTAAAAATATACGTTTGTTCTTGTTCCCACAGCCAATGTCTGAAAAATATTTGCATGCCTGTAGATTCTGGATTTTTTAAATCAGGAAGAAGAATTAAGTTCATTTTTAAAGATGTTTAACATTCTATTTAACTTTTAAAACGTTGAGTTGGTTCATTAAGCAATGACAACTCCAAAGTAACATTTAGATTGTCAAGCTTGATCCTTTTAAATATATTAAGGGACAGCTACATTTCAGCAGGCAAGTAATACAAAAGAGTAATTCACATGTTACTGGTGATAGGTTAATAGTATTTTTGATAAATATTCTACCTCTACCATGGGGACCTTTCGGTGTGGCAAAAGTAGGATGAACTGGCAGGTTCCTGTTGGTGCTGGAGCTGCTAACTGACTCAGCATCATCATCACCAGGGGCAGTCCTCTCCTTTTGTGCATCTAAAAGTATTGATTGACACAGTCAACACTTCCATAATTCTATCTTTAACAGAACATACATGATTGTTTTTTAATAATAAATAGCATGAATTGCAAATATTTAAAAACAAAATTTTTAGTGCATAGTGCCAGTTTATTACTGTGATTAAAAGGAGGTATTAAAATTGCTTCATTCACTGAATAACTGTAAAATCGTGCAGAACACCACATTACACGTTTTAAAGCATTTCCCTAATACCTGCATTTTCACCTGGAGGTCCATGAGGTCTGGTCTGGCCCTGGAGATGTTGGCCTGTGTTAGCTGCCTGGCTGCATTCAGCTTGACTACTCTCACACTCCTGTTGGTCATCTGCACTCTGCCTGCTAATTTTCCTCTTTGTGAAGTAACTGGAGATATCTCCCTGCCTCCGTTTCATACTGTGTAGTCTACATTCAAAACGTGTCCACAAACACAATGAATTGCAAAATGTTATTTGTACTGTACCAACATCACAGTGGCAACATTGATAAGATACTCCGTTGTTGGCTGTTAATTCATGTCACAAAACACCAGACATACAACGGATGCTAATTGCTAACGTTATTGAAACAGTGGAGAGATGTTTACGTTTATCCAGATGGAGAGCTAACTAAAGAAAACACACAAGAACTGTTTCCCATGCTAATTGAACCATATTACCAAATTAGACCCAAATGGAACAAAAGTTAGCAAAACATTGTTGTGAACATGTTAAAGAACATGTAGAGTTCTGTTCTTACCTTCACTCGGTGCACCTGCAGTATCACTTTGAGAAAAAGTCCATCACTGGTGAAGTTACAAAAGTTCATTAGCAGCCGCGGAGCCACTTCCTTTGTCTTTTTTCCCAAATAAAAGCCTTCATAAGTTCTTAACACAGTCTACTCACACAAGGTTTCAGCTTTGCTTCCGTTTTAACATGCAGTGTCGGTAAAGAGCTTTAGTGCAATGGTTGACATTACCCCGAGTCAATGACCAATGGAGGGGCACACAGGGTGGCCAATCAGATTACGGGGGGGGGGGGGGAGGGGGGGGGGGGGGGGTTGGTGCCCCCCGTGCCACCATGGAAGCCCCGCCTCTGTTATGTAGTGTTTGGTGTAGTGTGTTTAGTGTGTAGTGGAGTCGGTTTTTGTTTAATAAGTCAGAACAATGAGGAAACTGCTGAATGTGGAGCAGGCAGTGCAGCTCTTCATTCAGCTGGAAGGAGCTCAGGCAGACCTGAGCATTGCCTGCAATTAAATGTAAATAGTTACTTATAACTTTGTAAATTTTTTAAATATATGCACATATTTAGCCAACAACAATTTATATTTGCATTATAAGTAATATAAAAAAATTTTTTAAACATATTTGTGGTTTTCACAGTAAAAACTTTTTCCTACTCGGATTTTATGTTTTTTTTGTGATTTTAGGTCCATTGTGGTAATACAGTGTGTCAAAATGAAAAAAATAACTGAACAGTCACACATGTGAGGTTGTGCTGAAAATAATGACACCAAGTAAATAGTTTTTAGGGTGAAATATAATGGCAAAATCAAAAAATAGTCAAAAACGGCCAATTATAGCCTGGAATATCGGATTTCACAACAAACCTAAATATCCCTGACGTCCCAACTTCAAACACAGCCTCATTTGGCCATCCATGAAAAAGCTTCTTAACCTCCCACTTTTCTATAGGAACACATATTTCCTACGGCCAATGCACTAGTACTATATAAATATAAATGCAGCATGAGCTCCAGAAGTGCCCGGAGAGTTGCTGTGATGTGGTTGTTAGTTTCAACAACTTCACTCCAGGCCTTCAACCTGCAGATAATATTTTCGATTTGATTTGAAGTTTGGTGTGTGTTGGGTAGATGGCAGATAACAACATGTGATTTTATATGAAATTCTTAATTAAGTGCCTGTAATATACAGAAATAAGTCTTGTGCCTCCGCGCTGGCGATAGCGCAGAGTCAATGAGCACATAATCTGGATGTATATAACAAACTAAAATATATGAAGTAATATTTTCAACTTTGAAGAAAATATACACTACATTATTTTTAAAAAATCAAATCTTCACTACATATGTTATATGCACCTGAACACACATGAATGTCAACTTAAAAATAACATCTGTGCAGAGGCATACAACCTTGAGGTATTTCTAGTTATTGTTTTGTATTGTGATAGGCCATGTGCAATTTATTACCACACACACACACTCACTGATATTGACAGGTGACCAGGCAGTTCACAACCATCAGGAGCAAAGGACACTTCAATAGGAGGACAGGAGGAGTCAGGGATTGAACCATCTGATTGGACGACCACTCAACCCCCTGAGCCACAGTTGCCCCGATTCTTATTTTCATGCAGTTATATGCTAAGAAAAACAGCATATGAATATTATATTCCATTTCTGTCAGGTCCCCTATATGGACTAAATACCACTAAATATGACACACTGGACTTTGATATCAAACTTTTTAAAGATTTTTGCATCAGCTCCCCCTAAATTACACAGAAATACAGTATATGATAAGGCTTATGCTTGTCTTGGAGACATGTTACAGAGATGTTATATTTGGCCTTATGTATGTGTATCTGCCTGTTTATTTCTGAATATTTTTTACACTGATAACTGCTAATGATGAGAAATCTGCTTATATTTTTTGCAGACCAAGCATTGGAACAAGGTTTAAGGCAGAGAACAGGCACCCAACGGTGAGACAAGTCTACCATTAGTAAGTATCAACTGCAATATATAAGGCAAGATATTGGTCAATGTTATCCACTATCCATTACATTATTATGGAGAACTGTAAGTGTAGATAAATCTTTGAAAGTGTTGGCAGAAAAGTCTAAGTATTTTGCTCCAAGAGCTGGAAATACAGACAAGTCATCAGTTACAACTCACATGGGCCTCTCAATTGGCTGTCTCTTCACACGTGACTTTTGCCACACATCTGCCGCAGTAGATTTGCAAATGTGTGTGGTGATTTGTGTGATTCTATTTCACATTTACAATCTGATTATACACACACAGATTGAGATACAGACACAACTCTCCGCACACATTTGTGATTAGTTTTACTACAATAATAGAAAGCCGAAGTCACGCTCCTTCCGGTGTGCACCATGGGACCTTATTTCAGAAAAGCTGTGTATGGCAGTCAATGGTGAGAGACAAATTATTTCTTGAGCCTGTTTGAATTGAGCCACACCCTATAAATAGCAAACAGCAAACTCCTCATGGTTGTTTAAATAAATGGTTAAAAAAAGAAAGAAAGAAATCCTACTTTTTATAATAAGGACTTTTCAGTGGTACTTACTTTGTCCTTTTTCCCTTCCCCCACTCCCAGATGCACCCCAGTTCCAGCTGATCATTGGCAATTTGGAGGAGGATTCTTCCTTGTCTGCTGCATCTGTTGCATTGTCACTTCTGGTACAGATTCATTGAACTTCTGTGGTATGTTTTGATTTTACTTAAACGTACACTGTTTATTCAGGGTTCTAAATCAAGAATGTCATGCTTGGCCACAAATACTACAAATATTATCAGAACTACAGTATATAGAGCCCCCAATGGTCAGGAGAATACAACTGAATTGGAAAATACAAGCTAAAACCCAACAGTCCACAACCCCCTCAGCCCAAAAGCTCTCCACCTGTTTCAAAGGTGAAATCATGACCTCATTATGATAGTACTGTTAACAGAAAAGATTCACATATGGGGAAATATAATTTTTAGTTTTTTGATTCCTCCTGGGGGGCTCTGAAGAACTGTTGGTGAATAATTGGTTGATATTGTAAATGTACAACTCAATACATTAAATAAAGGGGTTTTAGAATCAACAGTGGTGTGTATTTCATTTGTGATTAAGTTCCCCACCCTACTTTAATTGAAACAGTGAAAATATTTAGGGTTTTTGTTTGGCAGTCGTAGCTGCCAGTCATTTGACTGTTTTTCCAAAGTGGTTTTTAAGGCTTATTAAAGGTGTTTGATCATAATTTAGGAAAAAATTGTAGAATAACGGTATTTTTCTGCAGAACTCTTAGCATTGTCACTTTATTCAAAGTGTTTGAATGTAATAATTTAGATTTTTTTTTTTTAAATAACGGTATTTTTCTGCAGAACACTTAGCATTGTCACTTTATTCAAAGTGATTGTAACAATTTAGCAAAAATCTGTAAAATAACGGTATTTTTCTGCAGAGCATTTAATGAAAATTTCTGTAAAAGTAATGTTTCTGGACTTAATTTGAATTAGGATATTTTACTTTAATATTAAGTTTTTTGTCATTGACCGTTTTTTTACAGGTTTTTTTACAGGTTTACAGTGTACACAATATAACACAGAAAGTAATTGATTCAAATGCGGGCACTATGCTATTTTGTTGAAAAAAAACTTTAGAATGCAAACATTTAAACAACCAGTATCACTAGAAAGATTTTTGCATTCTAAAGTTTTACTTGGCAAAACTTAGAAAAAACTTCACAATAACTAACAAACTAAAGACATAAAAATTCACTGAACTAAGTTTTGCACTTTGGACTGATGCAGCTATATTATATTTTGATGTTAGACTGGGGTGTCCCCGCTTGATGAACCCTCATAATTTTGGTCATCCTACTAGCCTCCTCTGCTGTCATCCTCAGGATAAAATGATGAAGATGATGAAGATCTCAATATATTTGGTTCACCCCTTTTGTTATTCAGGTTGTAATGAGTGTTGTTGCCTCAAGCGCTGTGACTGTAGTATCAGAATAATGATACAAAATTAACTAAGAGTACTTTATCACATTCATTGTTTTACATGCATTATTTTCATTATAATTAATCAATTAATTGCATTCAATTTCTTTGATGCATCTTTTCTATTGGGGCTATGTGGTGTGACTGAGTGAGTTACCATTTTCAAGCTATCATCATAGTGATGGGACAGTTCATTCAACTGTATCTCCAGCTTTGCAGCCTCCTTTTTCACTGCCCGCCTCAGCTCCTCTATGTCCCGAACCTTCTCCCTACACACACACAAACACACACACACACACACACAAGTTAAAGTAACATTATGTAACTATATAAATTATGTAAAATCATTTTGATTATGCATTGATTTATAGTAGGGTGAATGGTATCTCTGCCTCAGCCACATGTTGCTGTTCACTCAGAACAGTCATGCTTTATGGCATTATCTGGGATTTGTCCAAACTTTGGCTGATGTATATGAAAAAATGCATAAGCATGCATGTTAACTTCGAGACATAACAGTAGCCATTTTTAGACAGGGCAGCAAGCCGCCAATTTGCCCATCCTTTTGGTGGCTAGGTCTGTGGATTTAGAGAGAAGGCAGCAAATTGGGGGTCTGTTTTGGTCCGCCGATTTTCCGCCTCGCCTGCTATCTAAATCTGAGGCGTCAATGTGCCAGCCCCTGCCCCCGCTAAGAACCCAGTTCTAAACTCCAATGGGGTGCAATGTAAAGCTCTTATTTTGAAGACAAATTCGTTGTCAGTGTTCACAGCCCAACTTCGTGCTTCACGTCACTTGTTTACGCCTACCCCAGTGGCGGGGGGTGGCACTTGGATGATCTCCTGAGAGCAAAGGCTGATAGGAGTTCTGACAGAGCAGAGGGCAAAGCATTTTGGCATTGTTTTGTCCACAGATTTGATTATATCAGAAAGCGGTCGCTTCTGATCTGGACTCAAGGCTCTAGATTCTGTTTTAATAAAGATTGCTCTATCATTCCACCCAGCCTTGCCTCAGCAGAATTCTTTTATCATCAAACTACACGCAGACACCTTTAAGGAGGAAAGCCCAGAAACTACAGCAGCTTTTGGAAAAGGAGGAATATTACGCCTCTGTTTCAGAAAGACAGGCCGGCAGTGTATGGTGTATGGTGTCTCCAAGGTGAATGTAGTGGGAAGGGAGGTAGAGGTGAGAAAATGGGGCAGTAAACATGGGGGTAGAAGAGGTTAGGGGCAGCAGGCACCTGCGCCACCTCCTCTTCAGCTTGAGCATCAGGCCGCTCGGACACGGCCGAAAACAGCGAAAGAAGCAACTCCGGTCTCCATACTGTCCAAACAGAGAGCTCCAAGGGATGTTACTAAAAACATTTAAAAGTACAGAAAGAAATATAAAAAGAGGAAAAAGCGAGAGCTGCTGTAACAAGCTGCCACTCATGTGGCGCCATCTTAAATTATGAGTGCCTCCTCAACCCCACGTACCAAGCAGGGTTGCCATGGACGGCAGCGAAAACAGAAAGTAATAGCAAACCTATCCAAATTACAAAAATACACCTGAAGAACAGATTTGTTCCACATTCACAATACCACACAAGTTCTCCATCCCACGACCTGAAAAACACCAGGAAAAAACACAAAAAATATGACACCAAATCTAGAAGTAAAGGGCAACAGAGAAAACTAATGACCTGGCCTCAAACACTGATTGTGGATGATGTTGCTGTGTAAGAGGGACACAGCTTTTGCAGCAAGGAGAACAGCAAAGTACTCTGTTTTACCAATGATACGGTCTCCGACATTGACTTTATTGATCTATTGAGCAAAGTCAGATCCCTCGATACTGTGGTGTTTGTCAGTGGCCCTCTCCCGACTGTCCGCAGATGTGATGAGAGATTCAACAGGCTGTTGATGTTGAACAGATGGCTCAAAGCTACATGTGCCGCGCCTCCACCTCCTCAGTGAACTTTAATGACAATTTTAACATCTCTTTAAGGCGGGAGGGAGGGATTTTGCCTTAACATTGTTGGAGGTTGTTAACCTCAGGAGCCAGGAGGAGGAGTCTTCACCACCGCGATCTTTGCCCCCCAAAAAAGGAGTGCCCTCCAGTCTCAAGTCACCGACCTGAGCCCCACCCAACTCTCTGCACTCTCCAGTAAGCCTCTCCCCCTCCTCCCCCTTCTGGATTTCAAGGACAAGATGAAAAAGCTTGTCAATGCAGGAATCAAACTCACACCACGACCAAATCCCAAATCCCCTAAATCTCTATCACGGCCCAGCCCCCATCCCACCGCCATGCTTGAAACATAATCACCAAAATGTCATCACACCCCTCCACCTCCTCAGAATCATCCTCTCTCTCCACTGTCTGAAAACAGCAAAGCACATCCCGTCCATGAGTAACTCAAGGCCACCTAAATACTGTAGAGATATTTTAGTGACCTTGTGAAGTTACTAACTCTTATCTGCACTGACTTTGATTGTGTGTGGTGACATCCATGTCGACAAACCTGAGGACAGATGGACTAAAGAACAATGTTGTCCTTGATAACTCTGGACTCACTCAGCATGTGACGCAGCCCACACACAACAGGGGCCACATCCTAGACTTGATTATCTCCTCTGGGATCTGAACATTTCTAAGGTTCTAGTATCTGATGTTGCTCTCTCTAATCATTACTGTATTTTCTTTGAGAGTGATATAGTATCAGTGTACACAAGTGTTCAAACTGAGGTCGTCTCAAAACATTACGTCACTGAACGCACCAGTGACATTCCACATGACATTGACACTCCAGGTTTTTTGTCAATGACCTTCTACATCATTTCAGTTCTAAAATGACAAATGTTATAGATGCAATTGCACCGATTGAAGTGAAGGTGGTCTCTGGTAAGGAAAAATCTTCTAGGAGGAATGCAAACGCTGGTCAAAATGGAAAAAAAGGAATGTCGAAAAGCTGAGCGCAGGTGGCGAAAAACAAATCTACAGGCTCATTTTGGCATTTATAAATAGAGACTTTATATTTCTTATTTTAAACTGAAGAAGTCAAGGCAGTCCTTCTTCTCAGACATTATCACCAGGCTAAAGAATCCTCCTGTGCCAGTAGCCTCTGACTAACTATCTACTAGGGCTTGTAATGAATTTGCATCCTTCTTCACGAACAAAATTCAGAAAATTAGACAAGCGGCCAGTGCCACCATACCATGTACAGGAGGTGTGTTGTCAATGTGCCCATCTAAAACCAACTCCAATACCATGACACAATCAACAACAAAAACCTGCAAGAGATAATACGGCATTTTAAAACATTCTCCTGCTGCCTTGATATTTTACCAGCAGGAGGTCATGACCATGGATCTGCTGTAGATGTCAACATGTCTCTTCTCTCAGGTGCCTTCCCTAAACCCATGAAAACTGCAGTCATTAAACCACTCCCGAAGAGAATAATCTAGACACATCAGTGATGAATAATTATAGGTCTATATCAAACCTCACATTGAAAAAGCTGTTTTCCACAACAATAACTTCATAATAGATGGCTGTTTTGAAGTCTCCTAATCAGGTTTTTGACCGCATCACAGCCCTGAGACCGCCCTAGTCAAGTACCTCAATGACATTTATTTAAACATTAAACATCTTGGTAATCTGGCGTCCTCTGTTACCACGGTTACAAGCCTGCTCATGCACAGCAGGCTCCTCTATAGGGAGAGAGGAAGGAGGAGGGTCCTGGGAGCTGTATCATTCAAATATTCTGACTAAGTCCACTTTTTTCTCAGGACTCCAGACTGCAAATTTAAGCACAGGGTTCTGATGTTGAGTGTAAACTGGTGTCAGAATTTATTAACCTTAATATTGACACTAAGTTGAAACTACAGTCTGTACAAGTTTTTGTCTAAACAGAGTGTTATAAACTTAAGTGTGTACCTGTCCTGGTCAGAGAGAACACTGTAAACTGCAGACTGGTCTTTAGAGAGCTGCTCCTCCATGTTGCTGAGCACAGAGAAAAACTGTTGCAGACACAGCATCATCTCCTCCAACTCGTCCAGAGAGTACTGTAGAGAAGTAAGAGCAAGTACGGAAGTACAAGAGTTACCTTTCAACACTATATCCAAATCATGGAAAATATGAAAACTAATAGAAACTTTCAGGCAAAATAAATTATATCTGCCAATACAGATTTCTAAAGCAATTCTACTACTTAATCTTCTTTTAGATGTCCTTCTCCAGGTGAGCCACTTAAAAACTGCTTAGCTTATCCAAGACTTGCAGTGGCCTAGCCATCTGATTTCCTTTTATCTCCCCATAAATGTGATCAAATAATGTATTCTTGTGGTTATTCTAAAGTTTTAAATGTTTTTGGACTGGAGTGGTCAAATTCTGATACTAAAGAGTCATTATAAGAGGCATGTGATGCTGTATAGGCTAAGTGGATTGTTAACACGGCTCAGCACTATGTAAACTGCTGTAGCTAGCCAGCTCCCGGCTAGTGGGAACCAACCAAATGTAGCTCCTCCTGGCTTTCCCCCAGCAGCTCTTGAGCAATGTGCAGCATCACACTTCTTGGAAACAGATTACGAATGTTAAGAGTTATTTGGTAATCCCCTTTTAATACGTAAAAATAGGAGTTACACCTTATTTTGCTAATATGATGTAACAACCCAACTTCATATCAAATCAGACAAAAACTAAAAACAGTACTTTTTTTTGTTAGTCAGTAAAGAAACAGTTATAGTATACTTATTATATACTTATTAATACTATACGTATTATTTCATATAATAATTAAATATTATAATATCATGCAATCTGCACTTACTATGATGGTGTAATTAGACACCACATTTTATGCTACCATCATTGGCCTATTATAGTTCAATTAGTAACAACACATGATGTACATAGATGAATTTAATGCTGGTGTATTGGGCATAGCCTTTACACAAGTCAGACAAACACTGAGAGCTTAGACAAATCTGCAAGCTGTTTCATCTGTTCTGGCAAATGTCACTGCAGCGGTTCCATTTTACCAGCCTTTACCAGTTTTATTTATTGATTGATTGATTTATTTAATATTATCGCTAACCAACACTGTCAGGAAACAAGTAAAAATGCAAAAATATACTGGAATATGGCTATAACTGGTGTCTACCTACACTGTCCAGTCTGGATGGAAGCTAGCTTGTTAATAGTTGTAGCTCTGAGATTACTACATTATAACAACACAGATACAAACAAGCAGTAGGCTGCTATTAACACACTTTGTATCTTGCTAAGAAGTTTTTTTTTTCATTTGTGCTATGTTACAGGTTTTGCTGCTTTGAGTGGTTGTTGGTCTATGCAATTGTGTTGAGAGGAACTTTGGTCAGTAAAGACATCAAACCATTGAATTGTCTGATATCTTAACTGGTAAGTGCTTCTAGAAACACACTACAATGCATTGTTGTTATTTTTTTACGTTTAAGCATTTAGTGGGCACAACATGAAATAAATGTATGAACTAGAAAATTAGTATAATATGGCCTCTTTGAGGCCTCTCCTCATTTAAGGCCAGGGATATATTCATTTAGTCTTCCTGAAGTCCTGAACAATAAAATACAATACCAATATACAATAAAAAACAACAACAACAATGTTTTACATAAGTGATTGAAACAATCAGGCAATAAGTAGATTGGGATCATTAAAGTAATTCTATTCTATTCTATTCTAGATTCATAACCTTAATGCAAAGATTATTATATTTAGTGTTCATTTGCTGCCTGTATTCTGATCTTTTTATATTTCCATTTCACGTATTGAATTAAATCATCCATCCTTCCTTGTTGTAAGTAATAAAATGTTGGAATTAGTTTATTTCTTTGCAATTTCGTATACTTTTAATTTGTTTGTGTTGATAACACTTTACTAATAGCTCCTGAGATTTTTGAGGTTTAGGATTGTAGGTCTGATGACAAGTAGGGAATAAGACTCAAAAGTCAACTATCTTACCAACAGCAGTATTACTGTTTTCATTCAGATCAGGATAGTGGCCCACATGAGCACAGTTTTCAGGTCTGTGCACTGGCTTTCTGTTTGTCAAAGATTTGACTGAAAATACTTCTGCTGGTTTCTACAGCACTAAATGTTTTGAATGGCCAAAGTAAATTTCTGATTTGCTTCTGCATCATGAACCAGAACTCTCAGACAGCCTGGAACATGTTTGTTTAGTGCCCCCAGGGTCAAAACTATACATGGAGAACTAGCATGCAGCTTCTAGGCACCTTATTATATAGAAAACAACATTTTTTAAACTATTAGTTTAATTTTAGGGCTATTTATGATATATCTCACTGCAGTTATAAAACTAGCACTTGTAAACTACCTGTTTACTACTATGGCTTATTTTGCTAAATCTTTTTATATAGACACATTTTTTCACATTCTTCACCAACTTTCCTGTATTCTGAAATTAGTTCAACACACAGTTAATTTGGGTGTCATTTATGGATAATAATGAGTTAGATTAAATCAGAGACAACAAAAGCAGGATGGAAGGAGATAGAAAAACGGGTGTTCTTCACAGGCTATGCATGCAAATAAGGCATTCATATGTTAATATGCTCCTGGCTTTGAAAAGCATCCATCTCAAGAATTATGTTGACATGAGAACAAATACATGTTTATATTTAGCAACAAACAATGTGGCTCATTGGAGGATTAGTCATGGCTCACTGCTCACAGCTCATTTCTGTTTCTAATATTGCTGAATACCAAAAATCAAGGTTAGTCAGAAGAAACAGTTTCACCTACCAAAAAGGCACTGTTGGTCATTTATATTTTCTTTTGCAAGTAATCATATTATTGTGTACGACTTGTTTTTGATCAACTGCAATTTTCTGGGTACAGTATGAGAAATAACTTTATCCAGAGCTTTTACCATTTGTATATTCACAGTAGAGATTCATCATTCCTCTAAAATGAGCTCATAATGTGTAACTCTTAATCCCAAATCTGACCCATTTGCATCAGCAGCACAGACTCCCACTCCTGCCTGCACAGCTCCTCCAAAGATTATATATGCCAATGAGAGACTAAATTCTCTCTGTTTCCCTAGAAACCACTCCAGGCAAAACAAAGGAAGATCTGATATATCCGAGATAATCCTGTGTTGATTTAGGAAAAGCCAGATTGTGGATGTATTATTGCTAAACATTTGGAACAGCTTCCTGGATCCTGTGTTTAAATGTACACCACCACAAGAATATAGCTTTATCAGTCACAACAAACATTGATTGTTACTGACTCCTCTGTGAATTTTCTGCTATCATACAGTACAGCTGTCGCCATTAACCTTTTATTGTTTATTTTGTCACTTATCTGCCATTGCAGCCCAGCCAATTAAATCACGTGTCTCATTAATCCAACCACCTGTGTCGCATCAACCTACCCACTTATGCCTCATTAACTCAACCACCTATGTCACCTTGATTCATTCATCTGTGAAATCTAGGCAAGCCTAATCAATTATCTCCTGTTCGTCTCAAGCTCTTGTAACCCTCCCCCCAGACCCTCTCTTTCTCCACTATCCTCTCTCACAGGATCACCAGCAGCCCAGCCTTCGACATTGCAGGGCAGAGTCTGAAGCAATCACACTAGATGTTCCACATCCCCATCTACATTGTGGGATTTATGCAACAAACATGGTCATTCTACTTCTTTATTATTCTTATTGTGCAATAAGAAAGGGGCTGGATTATTTATTTATTTTTTAAGTCATTTACGGGAGTCTCTTCTTCCCAGCAGACAGACCACAGGCAATACACTTTGAAGATAATATCATACTCGCAGCTGTAGCGAAGTTTGAGCTGAATGTTTAATAAATGCCATTCTTTTGATGAATAACTTAAACAATCATCTCAGTGATATTCATAGATTTTATGAAGGTAGTATAACTTATTTTTATTGTGAATTTTTTTAAAAGAGTGTGTCAATTCAGAAGCTGATTTGGAACTCCTCACTGCATCTATATACTATTACATGTGTGCAGTTAAAATATTATTCCATGATCTTGAAAATCATCAGACCAAATATTAGGTTAATGACAGTAGCTTTGCCGTCAGATGAGCTATATACATTTAGCATCTATTACCCACATATAACTGAGCAAGTATTGATGCTGTTAAGCGTGAAAAACTAAAACTAACAAGTGCTATGCGACATGCATGATTCTTGTATTTGAACAGATAAAGTGGTATTACTTACAGCAATGTTTCCCAGAGTGTGTTGCTTGTTGTAACTCTTCTGAGTACAGCAGGTACACTGATGGTCACAGGTGCAGTAGCATGCCATGGTGGGTACTTGGTTGCCTTCCCAAAGCTTCTCCTTGTCTTCATTTTCACTCCTGTCTACCTCCTCTTCACCAGGCCACAGCTCTTTATCCACAGAGATTGACATAGCATTGTAATTTCTAGCCATCCCAGGGAGACAGTCATGTGACTGCTCATCATAAGACAGCAGAGGGAAAGACGAAGATGAAGAGAAAATCAACGTAGGTCTTCGAATTGTTTCTGAGGCAGCCGTGGATGCAGCAAATTTGTTTGGGGCTGTATGATGACCCCAGTGTGATAACTTCTTGGTGACAGTGTTTCGTTGAATCTGCAGATCTGTCCATGACTGGACAGCACGGAAAGGGGTTGAATTGTCTAAAGGTAGAACACTATGAAGAAGATTGCGTTTTGATTCACTCATATAGGGAATATCCTTCCTATGGACAATATGAGAAGATGGAGATGAAGACATCTGAACAGAAACAGAGCAGCCTGATGGCTTGTGGTCTGGGATTTCAAAGGGGGCTAGAATGAAGGAGGGGGGTGTATCTGAGGAGGAAGTTCCACTTCTTGAGGTTTGTTCAGTGTCAACTGTTGATAAGGATGAATAAGAGAAAGGCATAGGAGACAGGAGACAGGCTCTGCCTGTGGATGAAAATGAATCTTGAGTTTCTGGTCCTCTTGGCCACTGTGGATTTTCAGGAGGGCCAACTGAAGTTTCAAAGCTGTATGACTCTTCAAGCACAGGAGTTGTACTGGAAATATTGATTGGTTCTGCCCAGTAGACTCTCCCTTCAGTGTCGAGCTGCTGAAAAATGACATCTAGATCTCCATTTTCACCTTCAGAGCCATCCACTGAAGTTTGAAATACCAGATGTAAACTGTCAATCTCAATCAGGTCATTTGGTTTAACATTAGTTATGCTCTGTGCCTCTAGAACGTCATCATGGACAGCTAAAGCACCTCTAAGTGATTCACTTTCTGTCCCATTATTTCCCAATTGAAAGACTTTTCTTAGCTCTTCCAATTTAGCTTTAGTTAAAACTTCATGCAAACTACAGGAGTGGACCTGTGGATCTATTTCTTTTTGGTTACATACTTCTTTAGACACTGAACAAGAACCTTCTGACAGACCCGCAGAAGGCTCCCTATCTGAGTTATATACGAGAGCATTTTGAGTCTGCAAAGTGTCAGTATGTCTGTCACCCCCCACCATTTCGTTTCCATTCATCTGAATGGTATCCTTTGATTCCAATGAGAGGTGATCCATTTTAACATGAATATCATCTTGGACAGGTGAGTCTGGAGCAGGGTCTCTGTAATCATCAAGAGGACATGATCTGTTTTGCTGGGGGATGGATTGCTCTGTTAGGTCTGAAATTCTTTCAACGGCTATATCTATAAGATCATGTGGATCCTGAGACTGTGATGACAAATCAGACTGACAAATTGGATTGGAAGAGTTATGTGACAGGCAAGGCAGTGCAGTACACTCACTTTTAAATTTAGAGTGACAGGATGGAGATAAGGGATTGCCCTTGTCCTCTTTCTCCTGTGTATTGGCAGGTGGATCAGAGAGGCATATGGAAATAAGTGACTCTTTTTTATGGTTTTCTGTATTCCATGAGAGGGACTGAAATAGTGGGGGAGATGGTGAAGAGGATGGATAATGAAAATCAGGAGTGGTATCAGGTGATAAACGTGAGGAGGCAGAGATGGTGTATTCATGAGAAGCAACCTCAGCCCATTCTAGCCTTGTGTTCCCTGGACTCAAGTTAGACTGGGCAGAAGATATGGCATCCAAGGCAGAAAATGGATGATCACAATTTGGAGAGGGTGAAAGTGATATGACAGGTAGAGGGTAACTTGGAAAGCATGCTGTGCCTTCAGAGTCATTAGAAAGAGTACAGAGGTTGGCGGATGGGGCATCCTTATCCTCACCAGAGAGGACATGAGGGACGAGGACAGGAGATTGGAGGTTTGTTACTTTTTGTAACTCAGAAAGGTACTTGCATACCAATATACGCAACGAAGCAGGTTGAAACTGTTCCTGATCTGGTGGTTTCTCCATCTCTGACAATTGCAGGTCAGATTTTGGGAGACACAATGAGACAGGACATAGGTGAGGGTCAAAGACTAGTGAATGCCCTGTTGAAGGACAGGGTGAGGAAAGGACAGATTTGTCATCAGGAGAGGTTTGAGATGAGGAGAGCAGGTACGATGGGGAGGTGTGAAAAAACAGTGAGCCGGGCCTCTCACGTCTCTTGCTGTCATTGCTCCCTCCTGACAGGCTAGACAGATCCTGCAATCAAAAAACAATACATACAGTCAAACAGCATCATACAGTTACTATTATCTATATCCTATATATTATATACCTCCCATTTTAATGACCAAGCCCATTCTCTCATAAAGTCAGAGTGACTGATTTAAAGGGTACCATGATTTAGCATTGCACCTCCATCAAGTTGGGGGCTTGTGAGAGAAGTGAGCATGCAGTAGTGAGTAGAGAGACCTTAATGAGATCAGGTCCTGGTGACGCCTGAGAGAGGGAGGGGTTTGAGAGTTCCTCTGGAAAACCACTGCTGTCTGACTGGCAGCTGTCGATCCATATCACACCTGGCATTTCTTACACATACAAGTGAGGAAAGGGAAAACAAAAGGAAGGTGGGACAGTACATCATAATCATAATGATTCTAGCATGAAACGACTATTTGCAAGTTTTTTCAAACTAAAGCAACAGTATACTATTTTAGAAAATGTGGGTGTATTGCTTCTTTTTAAGCAGCCCATTAGAGGATTCGAGTTTAATGTCTATGTAGGCAGTAGAGAGATTAAGACAGAGAGAGATAGACAGAGAGAGAGAGAGAGAGGGAGAGGACAAACAATGATAGAAGTAACATCTTGTCCTGTCAGGAAACCTGTGACATGCAGTATAAGTGTTGACAATTTCATTTGGCTCTCAGATAAATACTTTTGTGATAAAATATGTGCTGCACTTTAAAGCAGGGATGATTTAAAGTGAGTGAAAAAATCAAAATGTATGACCCACCTAAATTATTTACTGCTCTTCCCATGTAGCTCCCAGTGACACTACTTTCCTCAAAACTGTTTATCTGGAATGACATAAAAAACATTATAAAACTTTACAGGGAAGTAAGTAGAAATCTGACTGCAACATAAAATATATTAACGCATTCACCTTCTTCAAGTGGATGCACAATGTCAGCATTTTTCAGTTTGCGACAAGAAAAAGACAGGCAAAAAAAAAAATCACAGAGTGTTTTGGGCAGGACTGCAATCAAACATGGAAAATGTGGGGAAGAATCAACAACTGCTGTGTCTCAATTCAGGGTCTGCATCCATCTAAGGACCCTGCCTTTGTGGCCTTCGAAGGCAAGTCCTTCGGAGAGACCTTCGAGGGTCATGTCAAGCCTTTCGGAGCATATCCTGGGTGCGTCACCAGATGTTCCCACCCCTACCCTTACGTCACGATTTCTGCTGCCCAGGTCCGCGAAAGTGACGATCTATGCCACACGATGTCGCCATTTTCTTTCTTCTTTTTTGGGTGCGCAAAGAATCTGGGGACATAGGAGGCTGCTTAGGATGATAGCGGTGCATCCTCCAAAAACAGGGAAAAGAAGGCCACATTTGTGGGCAGCATTTGGAGGAGCCTTCAAATTGGGACAGCCTTTGCGTAGCGTTGTGACGTAATTGGCCTTCAAATGCTCCTCTGAAGGATGCAGACCCTGAATTGAGACGCAGCAAATGTATAGTCAAGTTACAATGACTTGTTGTTTCAAGGTGACTAACGACATCTAATGAGAAGTCAAAATGGTCAGTGCACGCCATCATCATGGCTCTAAGGCTTTTCTGAGCAAATCTAAGGTGTATCTGTTTAACCTGTACAGTACAAAAAGAGTACAGAGACATAGAAAAATAAATGTATTTCTTGTTGCAACTAGGGGGCGCTATGACTGCAAGTGAACATTTGCATATTAATGTCCTCAGGCCGGAACTCTTGCCAAACATGTGAAGTTTGGGGGCAGATTTGACCATGCATAGTAAAGTTCCAGCAGCAAGTCCACAAGGTAAACTCTGTAGGAGCAGATTGTAATGGTCCAAAAGGTAAATCAGAAAAAATTAAAGGTGGAATATGGAATATGAGCTGAATGCTGCCATCTAGTGTCTCAAGATCGTAGTCACGACAACAAAAATGTAATTCCAGCGGTCGGGTTGCCAGGTTTGGACAGGGCAGGAGGATTGAGCCGCCTCCATTTCCTCCATTTACTGGGTGTGGAGGTCGATGGGTCACAATCAGTATTCTCATATCTAGGATCAACGTGATATAATGAAAATAAGTATAGCAGAGGAGTTTGACCGACAGGTAACGTTAGCTAAGTTAGCAAGCGAGTTAGCTTACCGATCCAGGAGAAAGTTCGCCATTTCCGCGTGTGTTTTGATGCCGTGGAAATCCTTTACCTGAGTCCATCGAGCGTATGCTTCACTGATATTTACTCTGGTTTTTGCTCTTCTCCGGTCACTCAGCTGTTGGGACAGATAACGGCACCGTTCGCTGGGGCTATGAAGAGCTTGCAGACTCCGCCATTTTACCCAGTGTCAGCCTAGCTGTACCGAGCTTTGCCGAGCATTGCCGAGGTTGCGAAATTGGCAACCTGCAATGCCGGCCGCTATTTGGCTGGTACGATGTAAACAGGAAGTCATTGTCGAACCCGTCAAAATTTCTTAAATTATTTATTTCAGACTAAATATAATTTTTCAAGGAAACGCATTACTTTTAATCTGCGCCCCTCTAAACGCCCCATGGATGTATTATTTTTGAAAAAATATAGCTTTTAATAAGCATATTACATATTCAACCTTTAAGCAAAATAATCAGAATGGCAAAATTCTTGTTGGTTATCATACATGTGAAGTTTGGTGCAGATTCAACCATGCACATTGAAGTAACAGAAACTTCCGTTTTATAGCGAATCATTGACCTTTCCCATCCTGCCATGGTAACGCCATTCAACAAAGACTCAAGCTTTTGATAACTTCCATGACACAGGTGTTAATTGGCAATTGGGTTAAAGCTGTAGGATGAGTTTATTAAAATAAAAATTAAAAAACCTATAAATTGAAAATGGCTGACTTCCTGTTGGGTTACAGTTGTGCCACCAAGAGACTTTTATTTGGCAAACAAATGTGTTCCAAATATTCATGCATGTATGTCAAACCAGCTGCTGAGGTTGCTGTAAGAAGTATAGAACATTTTAAGTGCTATATTTTAGGCAACTTCAGAACAGAAGAAACCTCTTTTATGAGAGGCCACATGTCTTGAAGAAAGTGAAACAAGTCCAGTTGCCCTCAATATGGCACTTAGACTTACCATGACCTGGATTACTGAGAACCTCGATTGGCAAGTATAGAAAAATGCCATTTCCAGTTTTCCAGAACAGGACACTTATCAAACTTATAAAGTTTGATGCAGTTTCAAGGCTTGGCTTGTGAAATTCTCAAGTTGGTCAAGTTAAAGCTGACCAAATTACATCAAATTACATCCAAGCCACGGAGGGTTTCAGCTTTGATTCCAAAGGCATGGTGGCCACTCATGGTAATGCAGCAAAAAATTCTCCTGCGGTCCAAAAAGCATTTTCCCCACAGACCGCCATAATAAAAAAGGTGTCTGGACACAATAACCGAAAACAAGGTTGATTATGACTCTTTCTATATATATTCATGTTTGATCCATAGAGGTTTTTTATTTATAAAGCTTTCAATAAATAAGAAAAGGGATTTTAAAGCCTGTGATGTCATCACAGAGTAAAGTGTATGGGCTGAGTGGACACTTGCAGATAGGGCCAGCAGGGGGAGCTCTACTGTACACATTAAATGGGCTGAATAACCAGCATGTAAACTCGGAAGGTGAGTGAAAATGAAAATCATCAAAAAAAAGCAATATTCAAAATGACTGACATTCTGTTCGGCCATAGCCTTCAAAGAAAACTCACACGGCATCATCAAGGTCTTGTGTTTTTTTCTCACTATGTTTGAAAAATATTTGGTCACCCAGCTAGGAGGAGAACTTCACACCTTAAAAAAGGAGGGGTATCTTTTGTATACAACTCACATATAACTCAATATTAGAATGTGAATGTGTTCAGGCTGGAACGCTCACCAACCAAGTTTGGATCAGATTCGACCAGGCACAGAGAATTTACAGATACTTCCTGTGAAGGTCAATGATTCGCTATAAAACAGGAAGGCGCTGTTACTCCACTGTGCATGGTTGAATCTGCACCAAACTTCACATGTATGATAACCAAAGATTGTTAGTCACTGTCCTGCCACACCCTTCAATGAAAATTCAGCCGTTTAATAACTCTGAATTGCAAAGTTGTTAAGATTGCCCAGAAACAGGGACATGTTGATAACTGTTAAGTACTCTGATCACAGGCTCTGTTCTCCTCGAAGAGTCAGTACAATTGTTTTCAAGTCTACATGGAGTGAGTGTTTGACATTTAACAACTAGATTTGGGATTGTAGTTAAATATTATTACTTAAATTGGGACCACACATGTGCATGGCCTCATGTCCAACCCCTCTACCCATGATGTGTTAGGGTTGCTTTGATGAGTAGCTGTAGTTGCTGTTCAACTTGCCTCTTCAGTTTCAACTGATTCTCTGTCCTGCGAGACACTCTTCTTCCTTTGTGAAGAAGTTTTTGCTGACACAGAGTTACCCCCCCTCAGGGGCCGGGGTTGTGGTGTGCATTCCTGGGCTATCAAAGAAGCCGCCAGAGACTGGGTTTGAGGGTCTGGACAAGCTCTTTGCTCTTCTGCCAGAGGACAAAGACACACCTTCTCTTGAAGTCCAAGATTGACTCTCTTCTCTCCATGGCTGGGTGGAGGTTGGAGTGATTCAGGTGAAGCACAGGTAGGAGAGGTGGCAGAAGGCGTGAGTAGATCCTGGGTTTTATTTTTGTGGATTTGGCTGAGTGATTTCTTTGATGCTCGTCTGAACAGCATGCCCACACGCCTTCTTCTCTCCTGGTCTTCAGGAGGCAGTTCTTTACCCTGGGGTGTTCCAACAGGGGAGCAAGAGGACCCCATCAAAGAGGAGAAGGCTGTAGTTACGTGCTGGAGAACCTCAAGCTGTTTAAAACGATCTGAAGGAGACAGAAGAGAAGAGATATTACAGGGTAAAAATACACCATCATGCGCCGATATTATACTAGATCTGATATTTCTTAAACCATTTCTTCCAACACCATCAGCACTGCCATAACCAACCTTATCACAAAGTACCACCAACTATGCAAATCAGCAACACCCTGACATTCACCACCAGCTTGAAATTTTTGCTTCAATTTTTAACAGCAAGCTGTGCATTACTGCCATTGTTGTTAATAATTGTATAATAGTCATTACGCAGACATTAAACAGTACTTGGTCAAGTGCAGAATACCAATCCACTACATTTAAAGCTGTTACATCTATTCATGTCCTGGAAAAATAACAACTACAGTACTGATCTTAAATTACAGACACTGACAATGGCTCGTGGTTACAGATGCACAACATAGTGTATATGTGCTATGCATGCATTCATATTTCAAAACACATACACCCATGCGTGTACATAATCTTTTGGTTATAAATTGCATAATTTAGACATCAATTACATTTGAAATAGTTTTTGCTCCAATTAACAATAACTAGTTTAAAAAATGACTAAAAATGATGTCTCCCGTGTTTTGTGACAGAGAAGAATACTGTTGTAACATTGCTTTCCCCAATACCATTTATGAATTTCTTTTCCAGTCCAAAAAAGGCAAACGAGCTGTAGTTTAAGAAATCACATGCAAATAGACTAAACATAAGCAAACTCATTTTCATCGATTTGACAATACATGTCCAGTATTAAGAAAATGCACTGCAAATACACACAACGCAACCATATACAGGAATGTGCTACAATGGCCCAAGACACCTCTACCAGAAAAAAACATTAACATACAGAAATGATGCAAAGAAGTCGCCTGACCAGGATCCAACAGGACGCTGTTAGTCTTGAGCCGTGCAGTATGCTATGGCATTGTATCAACCTGTAAATAAACTGCTTCATCTGTTTATCTGATCATCTCTTCTGATTGGCCTTTATAGAGACCACCATCCATTTCACCAAAGAGACCACCAATCACTATTTAAAAGAAATATAATTTGACATCGATCTCTAGCTAATCTGTTAGAAGGATAAAGTCCTGGTTCTTAAAGTTGCTGGAGGGTGCCCCACCACTAGAGTGCTGGAGCACCTCAGTTGTGGCAACTGGGTTTTTGACTTTGAATCCGTTCGTTCCGTTTTCTTTCCGCTTATCCATGAGGGTCGCGGGATGTTGCCGCTTTTTTTTCCCCCCCTAAGGGGTTGCGGGGCTTACTGGGGCCAAATCCAGTCTTACTCTATGGGCGTAGGCCAGGGTACACCCTGGACGAGTCGCCAGCTCATCGCAGGACCCTTACTGATGGCAGTGGCTGCCTTCACAAGGTGCCAACTGCACATCAGGAGCAACTTCGGGGTTCAGTATCTTGCTCAAGGATACTTCGACTTGTAGCTCAGTCCCAACCTGGGGAGCTGGGATTTGAACCAGTGATCTTCTGATCACCAGTCAACCAGCTCTACCCACTGAGCTACAGCCGCCCCACTTTGAATCGTTTTTTGTATTTTCACATTCTCCTTATAAAAGTGTTTTGGGACGTTGCAGCGCAGGGTTAGGGAGAGACTTTTAATAGAAATGAAACACGGCAGACTGGAGAGAACACTTTCAGTCTTCTCTCCATGCTGCATGTACGGTAAGTCTAAAACTCTTCTAAGAATTAGCGACACTTTACTTCACAAAATTTCCACAACAGAAGTATTACGCACAAAGAGATGCAATCAATTTGTAAATGTGTGATCACAAACATTCTTTGAGTATCTTGGGAGGTGAGAGAGGCCAAACACATCATTAGCATTACAGTGCACCTCTTTATTATTATTCAATGGACACCTCAACAGGTCTCCCAATCCCCCACACTCATGTGGTGGCTGCAGGGCTTTTGAATCAACTATATAATTTTGTCCCGCATTCTGTCAGCGTGAGTCCACAGACACAAAGAGCACCGACAGATTTCCAGAGGGACAGCCGCCGCTCTCTTTACTCCAGTCAAACTGTCTAAAGCAAAAATCTGTGACTACTCCATTCATTCCCTAACATGCTTTGATGAACATTTTAGTGTAATATTGAGCTCAAATTAAAACAGCTTGTTAACCGGAAACCACCACCATTTTGTTTTTGTACTATAACAAAGGGGGCTAAAAAAATTCTTATAAAAATATAAAACAAGGCGATGATGAGCAAACATGAACCATGGTCCTGTACATCGTCTGTTCCTCTCCTACAGTACTTTCAGAAAAATAGTAATGGCCTGTTTAGCTGTAATACCATCTTGTTTGTTATCAGCATCACAGCCCCGTTCTCTGTTTTCTCTGTTTATGTAGCAGCAGTTTCAAAAATATTTGTGTCTTTCTACAAAAGAGACCACCCACTACTATGCAAGCGCCATCTTATAGCGCTACGGGCTAGTAAAAGTGAGCAAGATGGGGGAAGAAGTTTTAATCAGAAGAGAAACACATGGTCTTTGTGTTCATGACTGAATAAACGAATGGTCCATTTCAGAATAATTGTTATAATAATACATATAGTATATTCTTTAATTATAACTATTGATGCATGCTCCCCCTCTGCTGGCCAGGATGTGTCACTGTGTCTGATGCTTGGCCTCCTGCCTTTGCAGCTGATGGTGATTTGGCAAATTAGGAATGGCCAATAAGAGGGGGTAGGGCACTAGGCTCTGTCTCTCACTCTCGCTCTTCCTGCATTCCACCTTGCTCTGACCAGAGATGCAGTCAGTCAGCCGGAAGGTAGGCAGGGGTGTGTGTTTTGTTTTATGCTTATCTGATGGGTGCGGTAGGCTTGTCTCAACAAGGTTTAGTTGTTCCTTTTTGTTAGGATAGAGGGTTAGCCCCCAGCTTTTTTCCTCCATTTTTGTTTGCTGTTCAATTCATGAATTTACCTTCCTTTAAACTGCAACTTGTTTAAACTTGTGTTAGACCTCATTTGGAGAGTGCCATAACAGCATTAATGTGTTCATAACTTAAGGGCTGGAGAAGTAAAAGGATTAACTCATTTTGATAACTTTATATACTGATGGGTGGCTTAACATGTATCAATATATTCTAGCTACAACTTGAGATTGTTGATATAGAATATAAATAAAGTAAGTAATGTAACCAATAGGCCTTATGCTGACTAAACTAACTAAAACTTTCAAACAAATGTTATGGAATAAAAGTCTAATATTGAGAAATAATGGCATAGAAGAATAAAGTTTAGGTTTAAAGTGTATTAATCCTGTATATGTTTTTTGAAAGGGAAGCGCTATCTCATGGTTACACCCTGTAATTGAAATAATGGATATGTATATAGTGGAATCTAGGCACACCCCCAAGAGGAGAGGGGGACTCCCATTGGCTGGCAAGTGTCGGGGATATGGCTGGCAGTTGGCAGGCAGCTGAAATGCCTTTGGTTGGGATCGAAAAATTGAGATGACTGTATCTGTAAGTACTGCTAAAATACTGCAACTGAGTAGGTTAAGCACATGGTTTATGATCCCATGTTTGGAGGTTCGATTACTTAACACCTCACTTCAGGAAAAAATTTGAACTTATTTCCAAACTCCCAACATGAATACACATGGTTGATTGAATGATGGCTCACACCTGTGACAATGTCTGAATGATTTTTCAATGTGTCGAACAATTAGAACCTCTCTCCTTTTATTATGTTTAATGCCTTTAGTTGTACCAGGATTATTTCTAGTGAAGTACTTTTTTCTGAGGTGAAACAATCTGACACTATTTGTCAGACTCTCTTTGAAAGTTTGACAGATGCTAGATGTTAAAATACCCTCCACCTCTGGAGTGTCCTAGTTGCTCAACTGGTAGAGCATGCACCCACTGACTGTATAAAATATTGGACAGAGCCACTGTGATTCACTCGTAAATTTCTAGAGAGCTAGATCAGGGCCACCTCCTCAGAATCATAGTCAGAATTCATTTTATTTGTCCCGCAAACAGGGAAATTTCTTTATCACAGCAGCCAATGGCCAGTAATATTGCAATAAACAATAATAATGATAATACAAAATAAATATAATAAAAAGTTAGGTAATAGAAATAGACTAATATACATTGTCTTTACATGATATTTAACACTGTGAACAGTGTAATTGTTAGCAGTGTGGCAGTGTGTTATTAATAAATAGAAATATAGTTATGAAAATTGTCCAAAAAAACTGAGAAATGGGTTATCTGTTGAGTTTTTTATGTCATAGTGCACATGTGAGGTCTATTAGGAGCAGTGCTGGTTGTACAGTCTGACAGCAGCAGGAAGGAAGGACCTGTGATACCTCTCATACACACACTTGGGGTGTATTAGTCTGTCACGATGACAGCTTATCCATCATCCTGCTCTCTCCCACCACATGCACTGGGTCACGAGGGCATCCCAAGATGGAGCTGGCCTTCTTGATAAGTTCATCCAGTTTCCTACCTGCTGCCGAGATGCTGCTGCTCCAGCACACTACTCCAAGAAAATTACTGATGCCACCACAGAGTCATAGAAAGACAGGGCTCTTAGGCATAGAGCTTAGCTTATCTTATGTTAATGTCAGGGGGCAGTTGCAGGGGCAGATGTGAAGAGGAAGGTTATCGGTTTTCCATTTTAAAATGTCCAGGTTTGAGCCATCAGGTGCGCAATTGGAAATGGAGAACAGAGGAGGAGAATCATTTTAAATCATTAGATTAAATCATTAGATTATTATTTGGCTAACTGTTGCTGCTAACTTGTTTCCTGCTGCTGCCGTTAAGTGTTCTTCCTTCTACTTTGAAAGTTTGACATTATGCTGAATATGACAGATATGGACAAATATATACCCATATTGTTGGGCATGTGTAACTTTTTAATTGTAGCGCAACTTCCTTTAATTTACTAAGGCGTGATCACAAGTAGGTAATAACAAGCTTCATGTTCTGGCTTGTACATGTTTTTGCTTGTAATAATCACGCTAATCCAATCTATAACTGTCCAGATGCACTCAGTACATTTTTACAGAGGCCTCCAGCAGCTGCTGGTTAGGAGCCCTCTACTCTGACATCTACACCACTCTCTGAAGCATGTAAGTTTAGAACATTATTTGTGATCTCTAATACACTGCTATGTTATTTTTAGTGTTGTTTTTGCTGATTCTAATCTTGCCTAGGGCACCAAAATAGCTAAATGCCATCCTGGCTGCGCCTGACTCAGCCCAACTCCCATCTAATCAAAAATGGGCAAAGAGGTGGAGCATAGGCGTGCACTTTACCTTTTTGACCAGGGGTTATAAATACTTACTGTACATTAGCTACAAACGAGAGAATAACAACTGCCATGCTCAGAAGGTACTCAGTTCTAAGCATATCCTAGGCAGTGTAACAACATTGTCATTCCCTATGCTGCAGGAACAACTGAGAAACTCAGGAGGATCTTTAATAAACATCATATTCCGGTTCACTTTAAACCTTCCAACACACTGAGGCAGAAGCTTTTCCATCCTAAGGACAAAACACCAAGGCATAAACAGTTATTGTCAGGATCTCGGGTTTTACTGTTTTATTTCCAGTGTTATTTTGAAACCATGCCCTTGTGTGTCTCTTCTTGCTTGTCAGTTCCTCCTTAGTGTTTTCCTCACCTGTTCATCATCCCGTCGTTAGTGTCTGTGTATATAGTCTTTGTTCTCCCTCATGTTTGTCAGTTCATTCCTTGATGCACACTGTGATTCCGTCAGCTGTCTATCCGTGATGTTCTCTAGTGTTGCCTTCAGTGTCTTCTTCTGTGTCTCCCCCATTGGTATGTTTGGATTTTGATTCCTTGATTTTTGTATTTGATTTGAACTTTTATTTCTGTTGCACTTTAAGCCTTTTAATTGTTACTTTGTTTTTTGGTCCTTTTGGAACTCATTTTTGGTTTGTCTAGTTCTCTTTGTTTTTGTAGTTTCAGCTTTGTGTAATTAAAGCTTGCTTTTTGTTTCCCCTATCCTACCTCCCGTATGTGTCTGTGTTTGGATCCTCATCAAATCTCCCCCTTAAGTGTAACAGAACGAACTGACCATAATTAGGGACCCAGCAGACATTTGCACACTTGTAGGCATTCAAGACACATGGTCTGCTTGTCTGAGTGGCACTGGGTGATGCGCTTCAGGCCATCTTAGATTTTGAGGAGGAGATGTTTCATAGGCCGCAGGGTTATGGGAATGGTATGATAGGCAAAGATACTGAAGCGGCTTTTGGATGAGTTGCAGGGCATCTCAGGGCAGTTTCCATTTAGCTGCTAGCCATCCACCTGTTAGCCTCTCGTCAGCTCCGGTGCTAGCATCAGCCAGTTAGCCTCCTGTCCACTCCAACTCCTGCCAGTGGTTCTCAGTCGGCGGCTTGCTGGACACCTTCCAGTGTCCCTCTGTCGGCTTCCAGGCCAACAGCTGCCAGTGTCCCTCCTAGCATCCAGGTCAACCAGCTCCAGTGCTTCTCCATCGGTTTCCAGGCCGACAGCTGCCCCTGCCAGTGTTGCTACCGCCATCGGTTCTATGCAGGCGTCCAAGCCAACAGTGGCCAGACTTTCCCCGTCAATGCCCAAGCCAACCAGCCCCAGTGTGTCTCCGTTGCCTGTCCAGCCGACGCCCACCAGTGATTCCCCACTTCGTTGCCGGCCTCCAGAGGGTGTCAGCCTTTGCCTTCGCTTTCTCCGACGGCCTACTGAGGGTCCAAGCCTTTGCTAAGGCTTCCAGTGGGTTCCAGCCATTGCCTACAGCTTCCTGCTAGACCTCAGGAGGGTTTTTGCCGTGGCCCCAGGCCTCCTGATCGGTCACTGCCCCTTACCCTGACCTTCTTGTCTCACGCCGACCTGACCTGTCAGTTCGTTCCGTGATGTACCCTGTGATTTCGTCAGCCTCTGTCCGTATATCCTTGATTTTCTCTAGTGTTTCCTCCAGTGTCTTTTCCTGTGTCTCCCCCTTTGGTATGTTTGGACTTTGATTTTTTAAATTTGATTTGAACTTTGCTTTTCTGTTGTAATTCAAGCCTTGTAATTGTTACTTTTGTTTTTTGGCTTTCAGCTTTATGTAATTAAGCTCGCTTTTTGTTTCCCCTATCCTGCCTCCCGTGTGTGTCTGCGTTTGGGTCCTCATTAAGTTTCCCCATTAAGTGTTAACAGTTATGTAGCTTTATGATGTTCAATGCAGCTAAGAATACACAGATGTGTACATGTGGGAGACAAAACAACCTCTCCATAAACGAATGGCACAACACAGGAGAGCCAATCTTCAATTCAAGGAGTCATGAAGCGCTGGGCTTTGCCCACAGCTGTCTACTGAAGAGCTCACTGGCTTCTGCAGGTGTCTGCTGGTTAATGCGAACAGAGTCGCTTGTTTATCCAAAAGTAAGGTATCTGTCCGTCACGCCATTTTTGTACCTAATGCTGCAGAAAAGGATGTGGTACCTCCTGGATTGGTACTGACACCTTTTTGATAGGATCCTGCACCTCCTTGGTCACTATCAAATCAATTTCCCATGATATTTAATGTTATCTATATTTTTCTTAGAGGGAAAGATCGTGTCACACAGTGACACCTGAAGTGTAATTAATGCTAGCATGTGATTTATGCTTTTCAAGTGTCTAAAGATTTGGGCATATGATCAGGGCTGGACTGGGACAAAAAATCAGCCCTGGCATTTTTGGCTTAGACCGGCCCCTCATAATTAGCGGAGCACAACCGGAAAAAAAAAACATAACTTTTTGCCTTTAGGCTTATTAGAAATCTACAGTTTATTATCTATCTATAATACACGGAATCTCTGTCTGTCTGTCTGTGTGTGTATGTGTGTGTGTGTCAAATATCTCTGCGGATCAGGATCAGACTGACCTGAGACTTTCAACATGGCTGCTGTGTGGTTCAGTGGCGTGCAATTTAGCATTTGCTTGGACTGCAATGATACCGTTAATACATTATTTCATAAATGCTTTACAAATTCCATGAGCATTGTCCACCGGAGCCACTACAGTCACGTGCGCACCAGAGCCAATCACTGCACACAGTGGCCACGCGCGCACCAGAGCCAATCACTGCAGAGCTCAAGCCCACGACATACCTGAAGAAACAAGCGGATTTATACCTGCAGCGGTGCGAGCTCGACCAGGATTTTGCCGGCGGTTCCGTTCCGTTCTGTGCATCTAAACTGACTGTTGTGGATTAATGAGATGAAACAAGTCCAAGTCTGTTTGGGTCTGAGGAGATCCGGAGACGCGCTGTGGATGTTCGGCCCACCGCCCGAGTCGGCGGACGCACTGGCACGTCCAAAACTGGATTTAGGGTAAATAATGTCCAACACGCTTTTTCGCGAACATTGCCGTTACGTTTGCTTTGTGTCTGGTGCAGGAAGAAACAGTAAAAATGTGCTTTTGTCACAAGTGGATTTATACCTGCAGCGGCGCGAGCTGGACCGGGATTTTGCAGGCAGTTCGGTCCCATTCTGTTCTGTTCATCTAAACTGACTGTTGTGGATTGTAATGAGATTAAACAAGTCCAGACCGAGTCTGTTCGGGTCTGAGGAGATCCGGAGACGCGCGGTCAACAAAGTGGGATCGGAATCTGTGGATGTTCGTGTTTAGCTAGCTGCTAGCCGCTAACCGACCCACACGGCCTACCTACCGAGTTGACGGAGCAGATGCACTGGCACGTCCGAAACTGGATTTAGGGTAAATAATGTCCAACACGCTTTTTCGCTAACATTGCCGTTACGTTTGCTTTATGTCTGGTGCAAGAAGAAACAGTAAAAATGTACTTTTGTCACTAAAGTGTTCAAGCAGCAAGTTTGGTTGTTGAGGAACAGGAAGATGTGGGAGGGACATCGGCGGATGATTGACAGCAGCAGTGATCTGTTGGAGGCGGCGACAGATATAGCGACTTTTGAGAGTTGAGAGATTTGTGACATATAGCGTGTTTGGAGTGTATAGTTAGTGTGTTACGTAATATTTGGTGTGGTGTGTTCAGTGTGTAGTGGAGTCGTGTTGTGAGGCAAACCAAGGAGGAGACAGCTGAATGTGGAACAGGCAGGAATGAGCTGAGGAGCCTGAGGCATTGCCTGCATTTAAATGTAAAAAGTTACACATAACTTTGTAAATTTCAAAAACTTATGCACCAATTTAGTAAACAACAATTTATATTTGCATTATAACTAATGCAATTGGTTCATTAAACATATTTGTGGTTTTCACAGTAAAAAAACAAACTTTTTCTACTCTGATTTTATGATTTTAGGTCCATAGTGTTAATATAGTACCTTAAAATCGAGAACCGGTTCCGACCCAGAACCGGTTCCGACTGACCAATTCCATCGGAATTGTAGCCTCCAGCGTTATCAATTCTTCTTAAGATTCACTCATTTCCCTGCCTGCACGAGGAAATTTTGCGTCGCGGTACATTTGCATCACACTCCCTGACGACTCAGACCTTAAACCGCGAGGCAGCATCATGGAGAAGAAGAAGCTATCTATTCTGCTGTGTGTAATCAGTGCAATCAACCTGGATGCGAGAGAACGCTACTAAAAAATCGCCGCTTCTCAATTCGTAGCAAAACTGCTTTTTTTTGGAGAGATGGAAAGCCAAGCTGTCCCTACAAGCTCTGGGACTGTGCTACTAACTTTGAAGGCTGCACACCTGAACAATTGTCACCATGGACTCACCTTTCTCCTCTGATCAGCTAGCCCCGCCATCAGCTGTTAGCCTCGTCGATCAGCTGTTAGCCTAGCAACGCTAACTTTCAAACCGATGTACTCAATACTCTGTAGGCTGTCCATCGTTGCTCCGTTTGTCCTCCCTCCACCACTACCTCGGGGTTATTCACCTGGCTCCTTAATCACTCTCCTCTGCTGCTGTGCTCTCCCCCGGCAGCGGCGATGTTGGACGGGACCTCCAGACTCAAATCTGTTTATAAGGACGGTGATATTCCCTCCGTGCGGACTGACAGGCGCTCAATTTGTTCTTTGTTTTGTTTGTTTCACTTTGTTAAGTGTCCCTGGGTACCCTAAAAGGCGCTATATAAATTAAATATATTATTAATAATGCTGTAATATCGTGTTAGGGCGCCTGCGTTGCTGCTGGTCAAACAAGCTCCACTGGGACCTCCATTGACAACGTTGACATTAAATATCCTGCATTAGTGCACTGTAGCCTTGCAACTGCAAGCAGCATGCACAGTTTTTTGTTGTATGTTTGAGTTGAATGAGTTCATGTTCACAGTCTTGTGCAGACATAATTTGGGGAAAAAATAAAATGGTTGCTTTTGGTGCAGAAGACTGTGTAGAACTCCTTTTTGCCGCTCAATGACCTACTCAGGAATCGATATGAGAATTGATAAGGAATTGAATTGATAGGCAGAATCGACAATGGCATTGATATTGATAAAAACTTATCAATTCCCACCCCTATGTACAGTCACACATGTGAGGTTGTGCTAAAAATAATTACAGCAAGTAAGGCAAGGTAAATAGTTTTTAAGGTGAAATATAATGGTATTATCAAAAGTACTCAAAAACAGCCAATTATATCCCTGACGTCCCACCTTAAAACACAGCCTCATTTGGCCATCCATGAAAAAGCTACTTAACCTCCCACTTTTCTTTAGGAAAACATGCTTCCTACGGGCAATGCACTAGTTACTTTAGAAGTCTATCAAATAACCATTGTGGAAAGCAAATAAGTACATTTACTCAACACATAGTTGAGTAAAGGTATATTCTATTTCAAGCATAATGTATCATCGGCATCCTAGATCTCAGAAGTTTAGCATCTATTGTTAACTCTACCACTTTTGTCTGCTCTGTGTAGTTCAATTGATTATTTTACCATTTTTATTGAAATAATCTCTAATATGTATTTTCTGAAATTCCCTGATATAGCAGCTCAATTCTAATTCTTCAGGTTAAAAGGGGCACCCTTTTAAAAAGCTATAAAATTGTTATATCAGGCTAAAAACAGGGCTGCTTTATGAACTCATGCAAAGCAACTTGTCTTAAAAGCATTCGACAGATCTACTCTTGTTCTATGTGGGCAAACCTTTTGCTAATAATACTTTTATACTTTTTTTACACTTTAGTAATGCTTAAATTGCAAAGCTTTTACTAATCATTTAGCAGTTTAAAATGTGTTTTTTAAAACATGTTTTAACCACAGCATAGAGGGTTGCTACACATTCAAATTACTATGCAGCCTTTCAACACACCTTTAACCTAAATATCAAAAATGCTATGATGGAGCCTAAAATAGACACTTAATGCTCATCCGACACTTCTCAGAATTGAACGTTTGCTGTTTTATCAGAATAAAGTGCCGTGGCTGCCAGATTTTGAGAAGTATGCAACACCAATTAATAGCGATACTAATCAATCGCCATTGTTCGTCATTATCATGTAATTAGAGTTCTCAACGGGCCTGAAAATTACAGTCCGAACCCGAAACAGCGCTACACACCCGCATGAATTGTCTGCCCCCCGTTAACTCGGCCAGAGCCCGCGGGTCAGGTGTTATGCCGAGAAGTGCCTGCATGCCAGGATCTGCATGCCGCTCACAGCATGAGGGGGGTGCTGTATTTGGCAGAGCTGGTGTTGAAGTTGCCAAGATATGCATCCCTGGCTGATTAAGACAGATACACTGCTACATGTATGGAGTCCATGTTCATATGAATAAACACTGTTATGAGGTTACAGAAATTGTAATTAAGAGTGTTTTTTCATACGAACATGGACTCCATACATGTAGCAGTGTGTCTGTCTTAAACAGCCAGGGATGCATATCTTGGCAAATTCAACACCAGCTCTGCCGAATACTGTCGGGTCGGGTTTGTCGGGCCGGCTCGACCTGTTGAGAGCTCTTCATGTAATAGAGCTAACGTTCCCTCCATCACCTCGTTACTACCGTTACTACGTTACTACCTCCTTACCGGCTGTAATACACTGTCCCTGTCAGTCAGCATCATCTCTGGCTGCTCCTCTCCTGCCCGCTGCTGCTGTCTTCACCTTCAACCTGCTGTTACTGGATCGTTGCTGTCTCAGAGGACATGGAGGCTACAGCAGCCCCTCCAGCGAACATGTCTGTGATTTTAGTACATTTTGCAGCATCTACAGTGAGATTCTTCTCTTAGCACGCAACTTCTCCGCACCCAATTTCTTTCTCTTTGGTTGCTCCATGTTGTCAGTCCTCGCGCTCAACACTTTGAAACTAGCAGAAGTTACAGGAGACAGCGCAGGGAGGGGTGGGGCTGCCTTCGTACTATATCCTGATTGGCTCAGTTCACTGTCTATATTGAAGACGGACCAATGGGCCGCCCCCTCTAAATTGTGCACTTAAAAAAAAAAAGGAGGGCTGAGTGAGATTGGATTAGCCCAATGTCCTTCAAGAAAAGCAACCAATGGGCCATCGCGGTCAATAAAAATGATTTATAATAAAACTTTTGGATTAAATTATGAAAGCCCGGCCCATATGTGCGTCGGCCCACCGGGCATTGCCCGGTATGCCAGATGGCCAGTCCATGCCTGCATATGATCATTGTAAACCCCATCGTTTTATATGATATGTGTAGCCCTGCGGATGATTTCATATTTGTGCATAATTGCAAATCTGAATCACTTTCCACAGTACTCAAATGAGGTGATCCAACAGACAGAACATGTCACTTAATTTGGTTTCTTAGCCTGCTTCTTATTGTCAAGGAGAGATGGGGAAAAAACAGAGGAAGGTGCATCCAAACAGTATCAGTATCAGACCCATATACAGAGGCCAAGATTGAGCATCGAATTAATGCCAGTGCATTGGCTTTGGTAAGGAAGCATTTCAGCATTCACACTGTTTTTTTTAGCAGGAACTGTAGTTGTTCATAGCGAATGAATGAAATGTTAAACTTATTTCATATTATTTTATATTTATTATTTCTTCAGACTCATCAGTCTACTAGTTTCAGCAGAGTTATCTGCCATCAAAATCACGATTGTTTGGACTCCACAATGGGATCTTCCTTGCTGCGAATCTAACACCAAAGACTTTCTGTCAAGACTTAATCATGACATTTCTTCTGTTAGAATAAGTGATTATTTGAGCTTCGTGTAGTTGTTTCTCCTGATTGAAATGAGCTACATATCAGTTGCCTTAAAGGAGAACTTCGGTCGATTTAAACATGCAGCTTCATTGCTCAAGCTACCCTTGACTTGCCAGTACCGAAGACGCGAACAAATTTGGTCCAGCCATTACAGAGCTCCGTGAACAGAGATGTAGCATTGAACGCTAACAGCATGTGGTCAGAACTTCACGCTGTGTTTTAAGCATCTTAACATGCTCCACATCTCACACCAAAAGTTATGCAACATCAGCAGACACCTTAGCACACAGCACTGTAGCGTGTATGACTCAAAATGAATAAAAAAGTAGTTAAAATAGTGTGTTTGTGCAAGCAGCTACTTACCTGTTTGTTGACATCCGTGTGTTCCGGTAGCTAGACCAAACCAGCATATCCATCGAGTGTGCACTTAACAGGCTAAACAGGCTATTGTAAGGCTCATGGCTCATGACAGGCTGTAACATGGACATGTACATTATGAACATAAACACGAAAATGCTGGAATACGTTTCCGTCTCCGCCAGTGAGGGAGTAAGTGCACGCTCGACGGATTGACTAGTTTGGTCTAGCTACCGGAAGACGCGGATGTCAACAAACAGGTAAGTAGCTCCTTGCACAAACACACTGTTTTAACTACTTTTTTATTCAGTTTGAGTCATACACACTACCGTGCTGTGTGCTAAGGTGTCTGCTGATGTTGCATAACTTCTGGTGTGAGATGTGGAGCATGTTAAGATGGTTAAAACACAGTGTGAAGTTCTGACCCCATGCTGTTAGCGTTCAATGCTACATCTCCGTTCACGGAGCTCTGTAATGGCTGGACCAAATTTGTTCGCGTCTTCGGTACTGGCAAGTCAAGGGTAGCTTGAGCAATGAAGCTGCATGTTTAAATCGACCGAAGTTCTCCTTTAACCATATTGGAAAATATACGCGTACTGCTTGAGACTGAGGAAGAAAAAAGTGGCCTTACTTTCAAAACTTTGTCAATTGTATTTGACTCAGTACATTTATTCACTTGATCAGGCTACCCTTGTCTTTGCTGGGATCCTTACACTTACACCTGGCTCCACTTACTTTAGTGTATTTTTGACATAGGTCTGTCAGTGTTGCACCTAATACTCTTGTGGACGATTGGAACAATGAGAGTGCTAAAAGTGAGACTTACTGCTGACATCAGGATTCTCAAGGTCCAGCCGGTCCTTTTGGGCCTCCAGAAAAACCTGGAGGTTTATTCCTTTTGCCTGGGACTGATGGTTGATGAATCGAGCTGGGATGCGTCCAGAGAGGTCAGGTTCATCACAGCCAAAGCCCAGGTCCAAGAGAACCTCTTCCGGGTCATCATTCCACAGGTTGAGTATGTCCATCACACTGCCAAAAGGGGAGAAGGAAGTTTGTATGCACAAAGGTGAGTGTGTAGTGACACCACTCTACACAATAAAAAAAACACTGAAGTGTGTCTGTGTGTAAGGCTGTGTCTAACCTGAGTGGCCAAGAGTGACCTGAAGTCGCTGAGCTGAAACTGTTCCACCCGCTGAAAGTCGTACTTGACCTGCTCCACCTAAAAATGTACAACACACAACAAAGAGGTCACTGTTCCATTGACTCGCTTTTGTTATGTAGCCAGCAAATAAATCATGTCACTGACAAGGCTTTTGTGTGTTCCTAAAGCCCAATAGATCTTAATCTTCTGTGCCATGGAACTACATAGTCCAAAAATGTTTTAAAACATGTCAATGAACAACACTGTTGCACTTCACATTCTTCATTACCATGAAAACACTCTTGGCTCATCAGATGTTCACACAATATAGAGGCCTACATATAAAGCCAAAAGCCTAGCTTGGGGTCTCTATGCACCAGCAAAGCATGAAACCAATGATACCGTGCCAAAAACTTCTTTAGGTGTGAGATTCGTCCAAATTCAACCTCCATTGGACAAGAAACACCAGAACTCACTTGTGCCCCAGCAAAGTGGTCATGACATCATCCACACAAAAACACAGCTCCTCCTTGCTTTTTCCCATCATTACACATTGCTAAAGAGGCAGGTGTGACTCAAGAAGTAGATGTCATCCAATCAGAGGGGACGTGGTTTGACTCCCAGCTTGAGCAATCTGGGCCAAATGTTGATCCCCATATTCCTCCTGGTGGCTCTTCAATCAGTAAACTTTGATTAACCACAGTCTTTAACAAGCCAGACGAGCAAGTAATGAGGATAGTCATAAGGAGTTCTGGTGGAGGATCTTGGCTGCAGTTGTGTCAATGGGTCGGTCACCACAGCTGTTGTAGTCAAATCCTGATCTTCAGATCAAGAGCAAAATGAGAACAGTTACTGAAAATCCAGAATCCTGCAACCATAGGACTCCAAAAAAGAATCACAATGAGTTGTGACTGTCGAGGGCAAAAGAAGTAACAGATGGGTAAAGTGTCATCAGCGAGCCACTCACAAAAAGGCAGGAGACCCCAAAAGAAGATGACATGAAACCAGCCACAATGGAGTAGTTCATCAGGGTAAAAAAAAAAATAAAAGAACAAGAAAAAAATTGAACAAAATCAATAATGACTTGGCATTTGATGCTGGTGACTTGATTGATAATTGACCACCTCAGCCCCTGAGGTACTCTGAACACTCATCTATTTATCACTGTACTGATTTTTTTTAAATGCAACATGTTTTTGTACCTCTACATCTGTGCTAGCCCCTGTAAAGACAGATAGGCAGGATGGTTGAGGAGAAAACGTCATTAAAAAAAACACTTGAGAACGAACCAATAACAGTGAACCAAATTTGTACCCTATGTCAGAATGGGCCCCATGAAACCACAATAATGTAAGTGATTCAGATGAGGAATTGTTGAAGTTAGGTTTGTTTCATACTTGTTACATTTCTCCTTTTTCCCTGTGGTCTTTCAAATCCCAAGTTCCAATTGAATACCAGTAAAATGGAATATTTCAACAAATTGTGAATCAATAATGTCTTAGAACAAGTCAGGAATTCATATGAGGTGTTTGCTTAAGGTGTTAACAGAAAGATAGGCTAACAGTTATTGTCCTGTAAAACATCAGAGAGTTATTGGTTTGACGTAAGGGCATGATTAACAATGTAATGAGGTATAAACCATTGTTCTGTTGTTACCTGAAAGTATGTAAATCTTCTTTCCGTGCAACATGTATTAAAGAGATCTGATTCGTCACACTGAGTCTGAAATTCTTCAGAGAATAATCAGCTCTCAAACTTTATGAAGGATAATCTCCCTTACAAATGACTATAATCAATATTAGTAAGTGCATGCTGGGAAATGTGAAGTTATGGGCAGATTGGACCATGTACAGGGCTGGACTGGGACAAAAAATCAGCCCTGGCATTTTTGGCTTAGACCGGCCCCTCATAATTAGCGGAGCACAACCGGAACCCATAACTTTTTGCCTTTAGGCTTATTAGAAATCTACAGTTTATTATTACTTTAGAAGTCTATCAAATAACCATTGTGGAAAGCAAATAAGTACATTTACTCAACACATAGTTGAGTAAAGGTATATTCTATTTCAAGCACAAATCATTTCTAATATGTATTTTCTGAAATTCCCTTATATCAAGGAATTTCAGAAAATACATATTAGAAATGATTTCAATAAAAATTATAAAATAATCAATTGAACTACACAGAGCAGACAATTGTGGTAGAGTTAACAATAGATAATAAACTTCTGAGATCTAAGATGCCAATGATACATTGTGCTTGAAATAGAAGCTCAATTCAATTCTAATTCTTCAGGTTAAAAGGTGCTCCCTTTAAAAAGCTATAAAATTGTTGTATCAGGCTAAAAAAAGGGCTGCTTTATGAACTCATGCAAAGCAACTTGTCTTAAAAGCATTTGACAGATCTACTCTTGTTCTATGTAGGCAAACCTTTTGCTAATAATACTTTTATACTTTTTTTTACACTTACTTTAGTAATGCTTAAATTGTAAAGCTTTTACTAATCATTTAGCTGTTTAAAATCTGTTTTTTAAAACATGTTTAACCACAGCATAGAGGGTTGCTACACATTCAAATTACTATGCAGCCTTTCAACACACCTTTAACCTAAATATCTAAAATGCTATGATGGAGCCTAAAATAGACACTTAATGCTCATCCGACACTTCTCAGCATTGACCGTTTGCTGTTTTATCAGAATAAGGTGCCGTGGCTGCCAGATTCTGAGAAGTATGAAACACCAATTAATATCGATACTAATCAATCGCCATTGCTCATCATTATCATGTAATTAGAGTTCTCAACGGGCCTGAAAATTACAGTCTGAACCCGAAACAGCGCTACACACCCACATGAATTGTCTGCCCCCCACCCGTTAACTCGGCCAGAGCCAGCGGGTCCGGTTGGGTTTGTCGGGCCGGCCCGACTCGTTGAGAGCTCTTCATGTAATAGAACTAACGTTCCCTCCATCACCTCACAGTCCCTGTATTAACGTTACTAACTCCTTACCGGCTGTAATACACTGTCCCTGTCAGTCAGCATCATCTCTGGCTGCTCCTCTCCTGCCCGCTGCTGCTGTCTTCACCTTCAACCTGCTGTTACTGGATCATTGCTGTCTCAGAGGACGTGGAGGCTACAGCAGCCCCTCCAGCGAACATGTCTGTGATTTTAGTACATTTCGCAGCATCTACAGTGAGATTCTTCTCTTAGCACGCAACTTCTCCGCACCCAATTTCTTTCTCTTTGGTTGCTCCATGTTGTCAGTCCTCGCGCTCAACACTTTGAAACTAGCAGAAGTTACAGGAGACAGCGCAGGGAGGGGTGGGGCCGCCTTCGTACTATATCCTGATTGGCTCAGTTCACTGTCTATATTGAAGACGGACCAATGGGCCGCCCCCTCTAAATTGTGCACTTAAAAAAAAAAAAAAGGAGGGCTGAGTGAGATTGGATTAGCCAAATGTCCTTCAAGAAAAGCAACCAATGGGCCATCGCGGTCGATAAAAATGATTTATAATAAAACTTTTGGATTAAATTATGAAAGCCCGGCCCATATGTGCGTCGGCCCACCGGGCATTGCCCGGTATGCCAGATGGCCAGTCCATGCCTGACCATGTACAGTTTGACATGTAATCTCCTGCTGCCACGAAGGGGGGCTATGACTGAAACTCAATACTAGCATATAAATGTGCTCAGGCCAGGACATCTAATCAAACTTGTGAAATTTGGTGCAGATACAGCCAAGTGACAGCGAATTCCTATTTTTATCAGTGTCATCATGTAAACTAGCGGTCGCCACTCGCCAAATGCGACTAAAACATTCCCCTGGCGACTTAATTTTGGAGGGATACATGCCACGGGGCGGGTAAATGTTTTTCCCGATGGTTGTGATCTTGCAATAAATTATGCACGATATAGCAAAACATTGTAGTAGCTGTAAAGTGATAAATTATGACGGTAGCAAACGTTAGTGCTAAACCGGTGATTTCTTGTGTGTCGCACTGAAGTAGCTCCCCCGACGTCACCGCTGTAGAAAATAGTTCCCCTCACAAGCAACGTAGCGTGTGCGTCACCGCTCTTTTAAAGTTTGGCGCAGTGACTGTGATTCGAGCGCAGCAATGACGACACCTCTTACTCATGAGCTGAGGGAAGTTGTACTCAAGTGGCTTAATATGAGAACAGTTGTCACTTCACAAAACGTGTAAAACTATGGGTCTATGAAATCCAGTGTAAATGTTATTATGGTACAGTTGACACTGACAAGTCTATTACAGAGCCTGATAGTTAATTAATGAGTGTTTCCTTTGTCAAAGTTTTGCACTGTTAAAGTTTTCAATTTGCAATGTTATAAAATTAAATTAATAATATTAAAATGTATTTCTAAATAATACCTTGGCCTCTTTTCTAAGCATGTATTGGTATATAATAATGTTAACTCCATGAAAAGTACTAAAACAGATGTATATCCAACAAAAAGAGGCAATTTATTATTTGGCCGGTAAAAAATTTACTTGGCCGGTAGATTCTTTCATCTACCGGTCCCCTTGGCAGGTGAGCCAAAAAGTTAGTTTACAGCCCTAGTCATCATCAACCTTTGCCAAGCCACCACAGCTTTAAAAGTCTTTGAAATTGGCCTTTGAAAATTTTAAGTTGATCTGGTTAAGTAGGTGGATATCATACAACACATGTACATCTCCAAGAATGAGCATTAAAATATGAAATATAAAAATAAATGCTGACTTCCTGTTAGGTTAAGACAGTGGGACCAAGACGCATTTTTGTAGATGTAGGTGTGCACCAAATTCCATGCATGTACATCAAACTAGCTGCGGGGGCTGTGCAATCTGGAGCATTTTTAACCATGTACAGGAGTCATAGCAACTTTCTGTTTCTTGGTAAACCATTGATATTAGCTACCATGCCTCAACCTAGGCTCAAGCTATTTATCATGTTTAATTAAAAATGTGTTAATATTGCCCAACATTTTAATTCTTTCCTGTTAAAGCTTTAGGAGTTCCTGAAAGTACAGCGTACCTAAATCAGCAAAAATGAGCACAATGTTTAAAATGGCTGACTTCCTGTTAGGCTTAGATCATATGGCCAATATGCTTCTTTGTAGGTCTAGCTGGGATACACAATTGTGCTAAATTTCATAAATCTAGGCAAAACAACTCACAGGGGCTGCTAGCAGGCCATTTTGCCTGACCTATTGCCAACTACTATGGCATTTTAACCATGTCTGATGCATTTGGAAAAAGTCATGATTTTTTCGCACCATTCAGTGCTCAGACACCTTATTGGGATCCATTGATGTTCTAAATGCGTTACATGTAAGTTGATGTTACAGAGTACGTAGTAGTAATGTAACGTAGCTACTAGTAGTAATGTAGTAGTAACATTTACATACACTTGTAAAAAGCATGTACTCATTGTACATCATGTACTCATTGTGAGCATGTACTCATTGTAAGCCTGTACTCATTGTACATCATGGCAGTCTTAATTTGGTCACATTTTCAGAGGATATAATGAAAAATTGATTTTTCAAGTAAACTTCATGAATGATTTTTGTGAAAAAATAGTATGTGTTTCAATCCTCCAATCACAGTAAAATGAGAGTTGTAAAAAAATAATCAGAACTCAGTTCCAGAGTATTTAAACTTTTAACTAAGACTGTATCTTAATATAATCCCACTCATTTCAATCACAAAGTAACACCAAAAACTTGCTGAATTGTAGGTTTTTGTTTGATAATCAATTGCATGAGTTATTTATTATTATGGCCATTTTTTATTTGCATTACCTTTATTGAACACAACCAATCTTGTGGTGCTGTATTGTTCAAAACCAACTGTCAGAGGATCTGCAGCCTCTTGTATGAATGTCTCTCCATGCATATGAGCAAAGAAGCCAAATGATCAAACACGTTGTTGAAAAGGATACATTTCTTAATGTAAGCTTTGAATTAAGATATACCTTCTAAATGTAAAAGAAAAAATGCATACACATATTGAATAACAGCTGTTGTGTACTCACATTTTGCTGCTGGTCTTTGTTGATCAGAACCCTGTCGAACATGCTGTCCTTGATCTTTTATACTTTTCCCATCTGCCCTAAGCTGATTCATATTTTCTGTACAGCTGTCAAGCACTGTCAAAACTTTCCTCTGATCCTATCGCTTTCTATGCAAAATTCACTGTGTGTTGTGCACAAGGGGGAGGTCTAGCTTATTTGCGTGGCAAATATGACCTGTAGTTTTGTGTGTTCTGTTCCGGTTTAGAAGCAGTTACAGTCAGAACCAATCTTAATTTAAAGACACACTACACACTAGATGAAACACTAGAATAATGGTTTTTTATGATGTTTAAATCAACCAAGGAACATCTATTCATTGAAAAATAAATTAATTAATAAAAAAAAAGTACCATGTCCTCTAAACACTTTCTGTGAAGCTCCTGGCAATAAAACATTACAATTATTGTCTTCTAATCAGTCAGACCATTATTTACATATATATATATATATATACACATATACATATATATACACATATACATATATATACATATATATATATATATATATATAGATATATATATATATAGATATATATATATATATATATATACACATATATATATATATATATATATATATATATATACACATATATATACACATATACATATATATATATATATATATATACATACATATATATTTATTTATATATATATATATATATATATATATATATATATATATATATATATATACATATATATATATATATATATATAAGAGATGCACCGATCGCAATCGGCCGATGATGCCCCTATCGGTTTAGATCGGAGTTTTCAAAATAGATCAAATCAGGCTGATTAGATGACGTTTCAATATAGAGACAGTGCACTGACTGCATGCAGGGTGGGAATTTCACTGGCCCGGTCAGCGTAGCGGGCTTGCCTTTAATTACAGCCACCCGAGTGCACAGTAGTCACTCACAGTAACTTCAGTGAGTCCGCGGTTCGCGCAGGTGGAGCATCATCATCACGTTGATCTCACGTGAAAGCCTCTCAAACAGCAGCAGCATCTTAAAACAGAAGAACGAAACTTACAGCACAGCGAGCGAGCGCAGTCGGTTTTGACATGATACGTAACTGACGTATGTGGTAGGATTTAGTTTGGTAAAGTTGGAAGTATATTCCCAGATTTGAACTTCCCGGATCAATAACTCATAAGTGAAACCTTGTTAAAACACAAACGACGGCTCTTTCCTACCATAGTAAGGAAGACAACGTGCTACAACCGTATTTTCGAAAAAACGAGCGTCTGGACATTAACTCTGGTCTCTATGGTCAGCCGTCTGTGAGACGAGGGCGCAGGGACCGTCTACAAAGTGCAACACCGAAAAGAGATACTACAAAAAATATTCTATAACGTCACTATTATTTAGAGTGTAGTGTCACCAAAATTAGTCCACATATCAGTGGTCTCCTGCCGGTTTTTCTACAATTTTTTTGTGTGGAAAAAATTGTGCTTTGCCATAATTTTGGGGAATTTCTATTGGGGGAAATATTCAATAACACTTATATTCAGTGTGGTGTCACAAAACTCACCTCTCCCTAACCCTACTTAACAAAAACGACTTTCTAATGTAACTTTAACTTGATTTTGGTATTAAAAAATGTTTCAATACATGATCCATGTCTTATTATAAATTAGGATGTTATGGTATCAGTCTGAAAGGTAAATCAACACATTTTACTCAGTAGCCTTTGTGCCCTGTCATGTGGCCTTGGTGCTCCTGACAAAAAAAGTGAAGGCCAAATGGACTTGCCCCTAAAATGACGAAATTCCCACCCTGACTGCATTCATTCCCACTAGTAAGCTATAGTTACTCTATGTAAGCTGAGTCCAAGTTGTCTCTAAGAGAGTCTCTAGAGTGTGAAATATTGCACATTGCCTCAGCCTGCAAGAAAACGGTGGTCAATTCATGATACTTTCTCATCTCCTAATTTTTATACTTAATAATACAATGTCAATGTTCTGTAAGAAGAATCATTAATTAAATATATGAAAGTTACACAAGACAACAATATAGAAGAATTTATGGATTTGACGCGGTGATTGGCAATATCGGGATCGGCAGATACTGCTTTCGGCTAACCCTAACCCGCCACGAGAGTCTCCCGCAAGATGATCAGAGTGATGGAGAAACAAATGTCCGCCACCGTGAGTGACAGCAGAGATAAGGAGTTTTCCGCGAGTGCTGGTTGGCTGAATCGTTTCCTCCGCTGCAACAGCTTCACTTGCAGAAGGATGCCAGAGAATTCACAGAGAAGCTGGAGAAGTTTGTGACATTTTCATCCCGGATTATTGTGAGGAAGGAATTTAACTCCTGTCCCAAATTGCCACCTGGTCTGTTAAATGATTGAAACAAAGAAACGCCCGGCAATTATTTGGTATTTTACAGTAAGTCCTTTCTCCATTTCCCCACTTTTCAGTCCGCCGTGTTTTTCCTGTACCGCCAACCCTGCTTCTTCTTCTGATTCCCTTTCTTATTCTTCTGCCACCCTCTGTATCAAGACTACAGGTGCCACCGACTGCCTTAAATCATTAAATGCGCATTTTTTTTTGTTTTTTTTATACCGAGGGTTAATCGCGCGTTAAAAAAATTAACGGTGTTAAGAGGACGTTGCGTTAACTTTGACAGCCCTAGTTAAAACAGTATATGAAATAAATAGGATTTTTAAATGAAGTAACCTTTAGTTAAAAACAGCATATGAAGTTGATTTGGGTTAACAGCTGAGTAAATGAAGTGTGTGTGCATATATAGCTTTAATGCAATGAATATGAGGATAAAACTGAATTAAGTCAACATGATTTTATATGGAGCAAGTTAATAAATAAAAGCTACAATTAAGCCTCAAAGAACTTTTCCTTTTTTTTTTTACCACTTATGTTGTATGTTGCATGTCTGTCTGACCATACAGTACATCCCATTCTTGTTTTTGCTTCTGTTTCACAGATATGCAGAGTATGAAAAGACGAGAACATCTGCACTAATTCTACACAGCCTGCATTTTTTTTCACTTGATTAAGATCAGATTCTGCGGGTAAAATTGCAATAATAAGGTGACTTGACTTGGACTTGACTTGACCTAGTACAGGACTTAACTTGACTCGACTTGACATAACCTGTGACTTGACTTGCTCAAGAAAAAATTGGGACTTACTTGAGACTTGAAGGGTTAAGACTTGAGACTTAAGACTTACTTATTATTAACGCGTTAACTTTGACAGCCCTAATATGTATGTGTGTATATATGTAATATATGTTGCTCTCTCTGTTCCTGATAATTTATATGTAATAATATAATATATACCTTATAATAATATATATAATCCCCCTATTATATGTCATAATTGAGTATTTCTTCCAATTTAAATAATCAAAGATACAAACTTGCTATTATTCGTAAATAAAACTAAATGTGTCACTGTAAAATCTTATCGGTTTATATTCTCGCATGATGATAATGATGGATGATGCTTTGCAGTTCAGGAGACCCAGGAAATTATATCGGGAGGTGTGTGTTCGGGATGTACCCAACCAAAGATTTTATCTGTCAAATCTGATTTTGCAGTAGGATATAATAATCAAAGATTGTTCAGTTCAGCAGGACGCTCAACCTTTTTATCAGCCAGCATCATCATGTTTACATGCAGCCTTAGACTCACATTTAAGTGCCTTTCTTCGTCATCTGTGATGTGAAAACATTAGATTTCCATTCAGTTGGAGAAAGTTACAGTGTGCCTCCCACCTAGAGTTCAGTTATAAACACTCAGCACAACACGCAGCTTCTCTCCCGTTGGGCTTCTCACAGTGCTGTCAGAGCAGGCAGTGGCTACACATTTTGGTGCCCCTTTTTTAAACTTAAAGTTGGCCTGATACTAGAATTAAGACTAATTTTAAATTTTACAATAATACAAATAGTCTGTCATAATGGTATGCTAAATATGTTATAGATCTGGGTTTTACAGAAAGTATTGCAGATAGCTTTAGTGATATTCAGAAAACTATGATACAGTGCGCTGTTAAATGCCATGTTACAGTCTACTGCCTTAACCACTTAAGGAACACCGTTCCTACATAGGAACACCCTTCACTAAACGAACACCCTTGGTAAAAACGAATAGTTTTTTTGCTAATAGTTTTAAGCATCAGATCTTAACAGTATACTAGTGCAGTGCCCGTAAGAAAAGTGTATTCCTGTAAAAAAGTGGGAGGTTAAGGAGCTTTTTCATGGATGGCCAAATGAGGCTGTGTTTGAAGGTGGGACGTCAGGGATATTTAGGTTTGTTGTGAAATCCGATATTCCAGGGTATAATTGGCTGTTTTTGACTATTTAGGGTCCAGGCAGCTAAGCTGCCAGGACACTATTGTATTCCTAGGAATTCTTTCTTTCTTTCTTTCTTTCTTTCTTCCTTCTGAGGAAGTCATACTTCCCAAGGGTGAAAACTCACCAAACTTTACAGAAATGTCCGGCCCCATGCCAGATTGACTTAATTCCAAGGACATGTCAATATTCCTCCTGGGGGGCACAATAAGCGTTTAAATTAAAAAAAATTTAAAATACCTACAAAATCAACAGTACATGCCACAGTTTTGAAACTTTCACCAAACTGTAGCCCCAATACTGCTGAAACTTTAGTCCACTTAAGCTCATTACAAATTATGAAGTCAATCACTCAGTTTTTTTCTCTCTCCTCCCACAATTTTTGCTCAATTGTCACCAAATTTGCTAGAGAGCATATTCAGACCGCCCTCCACAAAACTTGTTTCTCGGATTTTTGATTTATCAAAAATTAAGCCTACAGTGCATCAAAATGTTTGACCGTAAACAGTACTGTAAAAATATACTATCAAATTCTTGCTAAATACATTTTCAATCTTCCTGAAAAAAATTGAGAATATTTTGGAGTCATGGTTGATGAAGTTTGGCAAATATCAGAATTTTATCTCAAAAACTGAATTTTTGAGAACATTTTGAATTCTCATGGGAATAACTGGAGGCAATGTAAGACTGGCATTTTTAAACATCAGATTTTCTCTTTTGAAGCAAAACACTTAGAGTTAAAAACAAATTGCCAACATTTCCATGCTGTCAAGATGCAATTTATGTATTATCAGATTTTTGTTTAGGTAACAGAATTTCTGACATTTTGACCATTTTTGAAATCTTCCTTGACAACAGCTGCCTGGACAGTGAGTCCCTGAGTCGACAAATGCAGCTACACAGCTGGTCTCACTTCCAGCCAATTAGCTCAGCGAGTTAGGAGCTGGTTCTTGGTGTCAAGGGTGATGATGGTAATGATGAGGATGATGACAGATCAAAATGTCAGATGTCCTCAATATGAAACAAAGACAATTGTCCTGATGGTGGCATCACAGCAAGCCTCTAAATTAAATAAAAACAAATAGCTTGGACTGGACCATGGCTGAAAGCTAACTGAATTTTGCATAAAGGTCCAGTGTCATGCCATATCACTTCAGCTGTAAACCCAAGCCAATAGTCCTGATGGTTGCGCTACAGCAAGCGTCTAAAGTTAAAACTTTGAAAATTCATAACAAATCAACCTGCTAGAACTTCACACTTTCATCAAACTGTAGCCCCAGTACTAAAGAAACTTTTGTACATTTAAACCTATTAAAAATTATGAAGTCCATCACTCTGGTTTTTTTTTTTTAAACTGTAACACGAATGAAGACCTCCCAGAATTTTTGCCTACAGTGCATGAAAATGTTTGACTGTGAACACTACTGTAAAACATATAGCCTATCTGCAAATAAATAGATAGATAAATAATTCTTCAATGTTCATGAAAACATTTTTTAGAGTCAGAGTTAGAGTAGATGATGTTTGACAAATATCAGAATTTTACCTAAAAAACTGAATTTTTGAGAACATTTTGAATTCTGCTCTCATGTGAATAATTGCAGTCAATGCAAGCAGCATTTTTAAACATTAGTTATTCACTTATGGAGCAAATTAATCATTTTTAAACACAAATTACCAACATCTCCATGCTGCAATATGTGTATTTTCAGATTTTTGTCTTGATAACTGAATTTTTAACAGTGGTTTCAAATCTGCGTGCACAACAGTGAATGGCTTAATCAATTTGTCAAGCCACTGTTATAATGCCACTTGCCAATTAGCTCAGAGCGATAGATGACAGTCTTTGGTTCCAGAAATTGTGAGTTCAAGCCTCAAGTTGTCCAAAGTGAACATTTTTGTCAACTGTCTTGTCTTCCTATTCTCCAGTTTGTTGCTCAGAATTGCCTAATTTTGCCAAAAAATAGCCCGGACCAGACCCATCGCTGCGCAGCAGCTATAATTTTGATTTTGCCATTATATTTCATCTTAAAAGCTATTTACTTGGTGTCATTATTTTCAGCATAACCTCACATGTGTGAATGTAGTTTTTTTTTATTTTGACATACTGTATTAACACAATGGACCTAAAATCACAAAAAAACAAACATGAAATCCAAGTAGAAAAAGTTAGATTTTTTTACTGTGAAAACCACAAATATGTTTAACAAACCTTTTTTTTTTTTTCTTATAATGCAAATATAAATTGTTGTTTATCTAAATTTGTGCATAGATTTAAAACATTTACAAAGTTATATGTAACTATTTACATTTAAATGCAGGCAATGCTCAGTTCTGCCTGTGCTCCTTCCAGCTGAATAAATAGCTGGACTGCCTGCTCCACATTCAGTTTCTCCTCATTATTCTGACTCATTGAACAAAAAAACGACTCCACTACTCACTAAACACACTACACCAAACACTACATAACACACTAACTACACACTCCAAACACGCTAAATGTCACAAATCTCTCAACTCTCACACACACCGACCGTAGTGGCATGTCATTCATCCGCCTAGGTCCCTCCCACAACTTCCTGTTCCTCAACAACCAAACTTGCTGCTTGGACACTTTCGTGACAAAAGCCCGTTTTTACTGTTTCTTCCTGCACCAGAAACAAAGCAAATGTGACGGCGATGTTCGCGCAAAAGCGTGGCGGACATTATTTACCCTCGGTCCGGTTTTGGACGTGCCGATGCTTCCGGTCCGTCGCTCGGGAGGTGGGCCGTGTAGCTAGCGGCTAGCGGCTAGCAGCTAGCTGCTAGCTAGCAGCTAGCTACACACGAACATCCACAGATTTCGATTCCACTTTGTTGTCCGCGCGTCTCCAGATCTCCTCAGACCCGAACAGACTCGGTCCGGACTCGTTTAATGTCATTAATCCACAACAGTCAGTTTAGATGCACAGAACAGAACAGAACAGGACCGAACCGCTGGCAAAATCCCGGTCCAGCTCGCGCCGCTGCAGGTATAAATCTGCTTGTTTCTTAAGGTGGGGGGTCGCGGTGGACTCTGCAGTGATTGGCTCTGTTGCGCGCGTGACTGTAGTGGCTCCGGTGGACAATGCTCGTGGAATTTGTAAAGCATTTATGAAATAATTTATTAACGGTATCATTGCAGCCCAAACAAATGCGAAATATCACACCATTGAACCACGCAGCAGCCATGTTGAAACTCTCAGGTCAGTCTGATCCTGATCCGCAGAGATATTTGAGGAACACACACACACACAGACAGACAGAGGTTACTGTATTTATAGATAGATACTCACTGTTGGAAAGATGAGACTGTCGTGATTATTTTAAGCCCAAAAAAGTTATTTCCAGACCATGTAATAGCCTTCTAAACTCACCATGACAACATTAGAAAGAGCCCTCTACCGCAAGAAGCAAGAATGCCTACATACCTTCGGAGTGTTCCCTTTTTCCACAGCTACAACGTCATGCCACAATTTTTTTTTCATAGGTCGCCAAGAGTCCATAGAATGGGAATATCCATGTCATTTTACCCAAAACTAGCTACAAGTGTCGAACCAGCAAGAAACCCCAGGGTCTTTCATTTGAGACCAAGATTATGTTTCTGGGTAAAGGGGTTCTCAAGATATAAGCCTTTGAATCTCAGTAGGCGCTCTTGGAAAAATAGGACCCAAGCAAAACGCACAGACATGCCTTTAAAAAAAAAAAATTGTGAAAAATCAATTTTTTAGTCTTTTGACTTCAGATTTTGAGTGTAGCAAGCTGAGACCTGTGGCTATGGCCTAATTGTGTCTGCTGTGTCCATAGACATACCTGAACCCTTATATCTTAGTCAGTTTATTGACATTTGAATTGGACGAAAAAAACAAAACCTGTGTTCCAACCTCTGTAACTCTGTGTCAGTATGTCATAGAATCACACTTACACTTGAGGGTGTTACCTTTCACCAAGCACATCCCTGAGTCTCAAACTATGTGGGAGCTGTCATGCTTTTAATTTTGGTATGTCGTTTTGGAAAAAGAACCTTAAAACGGGGGCGTTCATTAAGTGTTAAGTTTGCGTAATAGGAAGTTGAACAACCAGTGACAGGGAAAGAACAGGTCTCTCTACAAGGTTAACATTCTTATGTTATCTTTGATTGAAGACATGTTCTTTCAATCATGGAATATGCTTAGTCCCGATCAGCACAGATTACGGAACAGCAGATGGTGGTCTCCAAGAAAGTTCTAGGTGTTAATACATAAGCATGAATTGCTACAGCTCTATTTGTTAGCATCATTCAAGTGTAAAACTGAGAATTTACATATTATATGTTTGTTGATCCAAGATTTGTATTAAAGGTATGGGTTTGATGGAGATTTAAGAGTTTTGCAGGTTTCTGACATGCTGCTGTCTTTACAAAATGCACCTGTTCAACTGAATGCAAAAAAAATGATTTAACGATAATTCTGTTGCACTTCCAATCTGTTGTAGTTGTTTAAGCTGATAATCAAACCTTAATTTAAAGTTTAAACATTTTATCCAAGACCAAATACAATTACACCTTGATTAAAAATAATATTATTATAAAAATAGTTAATCATTTTCCTATGATGTATAACAAACTGTTGTGTTTGAATTAATTTTAGCACCTCACAATGTGCTAAAGTTAAGCCTCACTGCACACTGCTGGCTGTATGACTCTGTGCATCTGACAGGAGATAAGAGATGTCCTTACCGCAGAAACTCCTGGACTGTCCTCACTCCTTGGTTAGAATATAAAGATGCTGCAGAGGAGAAAAGTCACGTTATCTTAACATGGCCACAGACAGAGCAAGCAGAGCCATAAATTACACAAGTAAAAAGGAAAACATCAGGAAAGGAGGAAGGCAGTCAGTCAAGGAATCGTCTCATGGATTTTCTGCTGGTTGAACGTCAATACCTCCAACTCTGGTGTCAAGGCTCCTCGAGCTATATTAGGAAAGTGTTTCTGTGTGTGTCTGTCTCTCACCCTCCCTCCCTCCTCTTCTTTTTTCCTCCAGAGGATGTTTGGGTTTTGGCAGCCACCCCTACCTCCCTCTCTCAGACAAAGACTTCATTTGACACTGGCATGAAGTCAAGAACAAAAAAGTATTTCTCCCTCTGTACTGCAATACCTTTTTGTTTTGGTAAAAGTATGCAATTTTTACTCCTACATCCACTCAACCTGCGGGCATCTGGTTGACAGGTTTATGCTTCTTTTTAAAGTCAGAAGCATTGAGAACAAAGGAAAACCTCAGGTAAAAGCTTGGCCAGTTGTGTTCTCATCCACAGTGCTCCTGAAGTAGAATGTCATTGGCTCTTACATAACACTGGAAGCAGATGCAAAGGAGTAGGGCACAAAGGGAGAGGCTCTCATCAAACCGTGAAGATAGTGCAGACATTTGTGTAACTTGATCTCAAACAGATGTCATTTGATATGTTAAATTCACAGAGGAAATGCTGGCAGTCTTTGTTGAATCTTGGAATTACATATGCCCTTTGCTGTTAAAAGCAGACCAGACAATGTTTTCAGCAGCAGCAAGCTTAACATTTTTTAAACTGAGTGTTGCTTTATCACCTACATACAAGATCCACTCCTGCATGATAACAGATATAAAATATTCTGGTTAGAATATGCTTGTTCCACATAAATAACTTGTTAGAGTTTTCAGAAAGTTTCAGAAAGTTCAACCTGCCTCAAGAGCTGCAGATCCAGTTCTACTATACAATAATCCAGTCACTGTCTGGTTTTGATCAATCACCAAACAGAGAAGAACAGACTACAGCAGACAGTCAGCACTGCAGAGTAAATCATTGGTACCAGCCCTGCCCTGCATGTAGAACCTGCAGTCTCAAGAATTTTTTTCTCAGAATTTAACTTTCTGTTCAAAAATAAAATCACTCTTACACTCTTAATATATAACAGGGATGTATTTCGAACCTGGTTAAATTGGTATCATTCACTCTTAGCATTGCTAAAGCTGAGCTAAGACAGCTACAATGTAAACTATACACAAATGTCACAGGTGAAGATCATAAGATATTCTTATGACCAGCTCGGTCAGCAGCAGTTCGGTTGAGTATTGTATATTCTCGCGCCACTTTCAGTTATAAGTTCCCTTTATTTATAATTATTGATTTTAAATTGCAATTGTATGGACTCAGTATCGTTCAGGCCACTATATTATGACTAACTGGCATTACTGTTATGAGGCAAGGCAAGATTTGAGGTTGGAAAACTTTGATATACATTGCAGGGTTTCTTATGTGTGTCTCACTGTAGTATTGACACTGTTAGATACGGTTAGTAAATAATGAAATTCTTGTTCGAGGAATGAACAAGGAGCAGGTGTGGCTGCTACCCCTATAGAAACAGCCAGGCCTGCAGAACTAGAAGTAAGGATAAAGTGGCTGAAGATTGCTAGGTGATGCTAACGACCATGGAGACACAATAGTTAGTATCACTCAGTGGTGGGTGAACTAACTCGTATTCCAGAAAGAAATTTGGCTTGTTGTGCGCTCACACAGCAGCAAAGCTACTACAAAAACCGTACCATATGCTCACACATATGGCATATATCACAGCTGTTCATGTGCATCTCAATAATTTAGAATGTCTTGTAAAAGTAAATTTATTACAGTCATTACATGTAAAAAGTTAAACTTGTATATATAGTGTGGATTAATTCAACGCAAAGTGAAATATTTCAAGCCTTTATTTGTTTTAATCTTTAATCTTGCGGCTTGGCATAGAGTCAATCAGCCTGTGACACTGCTGAGGTGTTATGGGAGTACAGTTTGCTTCTATAGCGGCCTACAGCTCGTCTGCATTGTTGGGTCTTGTGTCTCTCATCTTCCTCTTGATTTTTTTTTTTTTTTTAAGATTTTTTGTGGCATAGACACCTTTATTAGCAGTAGACAGAGAGGAAACATGGGAGAGATGGGGAGGTGACATGCAACAAAGGACCTCCGGCTGGAATCGAACCGGGGTCGGCTGCGTTTCTATGGCATGCGCTCTAACCACTCGACCACCTGCGCGACTTTCCTCTTGAATTTTCTACGGGGTTCAGGTCAAGTGAGTTTGCTGACGAATCAAGTACATGGTCATTAAACCAGGTATTAGTACTTTTGGCAGTGTGGGCAGGTGCCAAGTCGTGTTGGAAAATGAAAAAGCATCTCCATAAAGCTTGTCAGCAGAAGGAAGTATGAAGTGCTCTAAAATGTCCTGGTAGGCAGCTGCGTTGACTTTGGATTTGATAAAACACACTGGACAAACACCAGCAGATGACATGGCTCCCCAAATCATCACTGACTGTGGAAACTTCACACTGGACTTGAAGCACCTTGGATTCTGTGCCTCTCCACTCCTTCCCCAGACTCCGGGACCTTGATTTCCAAATAAAATGCATAATTTACTTTCATCTGTAAAGAGGACTTTGGACCACTGTGCAACAGACCAGTTCTTTTTCTCCTTAGCCCAGGTAAGAGGGTTCTGATGTTGTCTTTGGTTCAGGAGTGGCTTGACTTGAGGAATGCGACAGTTGTAGCCCATGTCCTGGATCTGTCTGTGCATGGTGGCTCTTGATGCACTGACTCCTGCCTCAGTCCTCTCCTTGTGAAGCTCCTCCACATTTTTTAATGGCCTTTGCTTGACAATTCTCACAAGACTGCGGTTTCCTGTTGCTTGTGCACCTTTTCCTACCACACCTTTTCCTTCCACTCAACTTTCTATGAATATGCTTGGATACAGCACTCTGTGAACAGCCAGCTTCTTTAGCAATGACCTTTTGAGGCTTACCCTCCTTGTGAAGGGTGTCAATGACTGTGTTCTGTAGAACTGTAGAGTCAGCTGTCTTCTCCGTGATTATGAAGCCTACTGACACAGACTGAGAGACCATTTAAAGGCTGAGGAAACATTTGCCGTTGTTTTGAGTTAATCATCTGATTAGAGTGTGACACCTTGACTCTATAATATTGAACTTTTTCACAATATTCTAAAATCCTTGGATACTGAATTGTGGGTTTCGTGAGCTGTAAGCTGTTGTCAGAATGAGTTAAAACAAATCAAAGAAATATTTCACTTTGGGTGTAATGAATCTATATAATATGCTAGTTTCACTTTTTAAATTGAATTACTGAAATAAAAGAACTTTTCCAAGATATTCTAATTTATTGAGATGCACCCGTATTCTCCATCATGAAATATCTGAAACTGAAGCTCCATTTCCAACACCTCGTAGCTGATAAACGGTGACAAATTAGACAATATGAGTTGTTTGGCAGGACTGGCAAGAGGAAAAACTGTTTCAAGTGTGGTTGTGGAAACAACTCCACACTCAGCGACAGAATTGACTTTATTGATCGAGTCCAGAAAAATCACAACAGCATTGTTCATCCTTGATGCTGCCTTCTAACTACAACCTCCCCTACTGCCAAAATACAGTCCTCCACTGAGTACTCTGCACTGACAAGTATTTAAATACTGTGCAAATGGGTGAGGTTTCTGAAACCTGCAGACACATTATTACTGGGTCTGCTGCTGGCCACAACACAAAGCCACACACTGGCTGCTGCCATCCAGCACACCAATCAGCGCCCCACAAATCATGCTTAAAGATGTGTGAAGAGTAAGAGATTGTGACAATCACCAGTAAAATTATACAGTTTTATCAAACCATTAGGAAAAATGCATGAAAAGCGCATCAACTCTCTGACACACTTTCCACTGCCCTCTCCACTCCTCCTCTCCTCTCTTCCCCTCTCACCCTTCTCCTCATCTCCTCACCTTTCTTTCTCATCTTTGCTCCCCTCCCCTCTCCTTGTAATAAAAAAAAAAAAAATCAGCAGCAGCTGTCACATTTCACCATTGAAGGTGCGCCACTGCTAGTTGTATATAGGAGAAACACTGCACTGTGTGCACAGCCCCCTCCTGTTCACACTGTACACCCATGACTGCACTCATCAAAAGAACTCTATTCTGAAGCATGCGGACAACACCACCATCATCAGCCTCATTACAAACATCGGTCAGAGTTCATATCTGGAAGAAATCATCAATCTTGCAGATTGGTGTTAAGAAAATAACCTAGAGCAAAACCAGTACAAGGAGCTAATAGTTGATTTTTGCAAAAAAAGGAGACAAAGACACATCCCTGTCTATAGTAGTGGAGCTGAGTGGAGCAGGTGCAAAGTTCCTGGGAATCAGCATCACAAAGAACTAAAGGCTAGTCTAGCTTCAGTTCTTGGGTGATTGAGACAACTTAACTTAAAGCTGCTTTCTACATAATGGTGACTGATAAAGGCTATGTATCCATGGTGCGTGCAGTATAGTGACACTGACATGCTATAAAATCATCAATAATGCAACATTGACGTGGCAGTGTCAATGTCGCATTATTGGCTGTCTACAATGAAAATGAAATGAGGCCGAGGTTTAGGAGCAATTTGCTGTTCGCAGGGTTTAGTCAACCACCATTTGCATGCCGTTTGAATGGACTGACCTCAGGGCAGGGTGGCGGGAGAAGTGTTGAACAACAACATCCATGAATGTATTATAATATGGCCTTTGATTTTACACAGCCGTATATTTTTCAATCTCATTAACTCAGAAATAACATTTAAAATATAGTGTTTTGTAAAGTAAATGTGAAAGTATAATAGATGATAAGTGAAGCAACTAATAAAAAGATAAAATAGACATTCTTACAGAATGCTTTGAAAAGAGCTATAAGGAATAAAATAAAAAGAATTACCTACTAATGACTCCTGTGACATAATGCATGAAGCCTAATCATTTTCTACTCTAGAATGCCAAGCTCTATGTCGGTCAAAACTTGACCAAAACTAAACTAAACTGAAACTGAAAAGCTCACTTGGCTACTAAACCAGTGCTCAGAATCAAAGAAATTTTGAACTCACCAGCATGTATAATTGAATCACACAAGCACAATGGAAATAAAAGGCTGGCAGGGGTGCAAGCCCCTCTCAACAGTTTAAACAGAAAGAGAATGATTTCCATCGTTCAAGCCTGCAGCTTCCCTATGTGGTTCACGCTTTGCATCTTTCCTGAAAACACAGGTCATATTGTATTAGAAGGAGGGACAAGTACAAGAAAGCATACACACACACACACACACACACACACACGTGATGTGAGCAATATAGTGTAATTCCATCCTACAATGCAATGTTCACCACAAACATGGTATGGTGTCTGCAATGTGCCAACCAAGCAATTATAAGGTGTCTTTCAAATAAAGATGGCTCTTGCTTTTTGTTCAAGAATAGACAGACTCTATTGTGTGTTGTTTTCTGTCAGCCACTTTGTGATGATCTGCCATAAAAGTTGTATTTGTTGAATATGAACTTTTAATTTGGGCCTGTAAAACCAGATATAAATTTAGACTGCTTTTCTTTTATTGACAATCCCCAGCTAACGTCAATAATTTCATCATCTAAACCATCAATGTGTTTGTTGGAACCAATCCCAACTAAATTGTTTCACCATCTAGGGCCAGTTGTTCAAAGGTAATCTGATCGGATTTTGGTTATCGGATTGGATCAAATCTTGAAAATGGGTTGTTCAAAAGGGAAAGAAGGATTTTGAAATCGGATTAGATCACGGAATCCAATCCTAGTTTTGATCTGGATCAAACCTTCAGTTTGTGTTGTTGTTCAAAACGTTTCAGTAGAATTTGGATAACTTTGATCCAAAAAAACAGGATTATCCTGATCCCAACAGGAGGTAGGATTTCAAGGTGGATTTCAGGAGGAAAATGTAGTAAAACTTAAAAAATTGATCAAATAATACATTTTTATCATTTAGTTTAAATACTTTTACTTACATTTTGCACTTGACTTGTTTAACCGTTACAGTGATAAAGTAGATAAAGTAGACATAGGCTACCAATTAAGCCTTTCAGTATAGTAAAGTAAGAATAAAATAAAAATAAAAATGATCTTGTCCCCATGAAACAATCCCCCCAAACAGATTTCAAAACAAACAAAAATAATATTTTAAATTTTTCCGTCATTCCCCACTGTATATTAATTTCAAAGAAACATTCATCAGAGATGAACCTGTCAAAAATAATTTCTAACAATTGCATCCCTGACTACACGTCCAGTCAGTCCCTCATTTTGACAGAACGCCAGAGGTTGGTCTGGTTCTTCAACAGGCTCAGGTGCATCATACATCATTACGGAGATGGACATTGCACCTGGTAGCGATGTTGTGCAGGATAATACACGCAAGTATTATGTTGCATGCTCCCTGTGGCTCCACTCGCAAGTAGTTAAGGCATGCAAAGCGTCTCTTCAGAACTCCATTTAAACGCTCAATTGCACATCTTGTTTTGCAATGAGCAGTGTTGAAGCGTGCCTGCGCAGGTGTGGTTGCTGCAAGGAAAGGAGTCATCAGCCATGGTAGAAGTGGATAGGCTCTGTCTCCTAATATTATGCCTTCCCATCGGTTGGTTTAGAGCTCTGGTAATCCGGAGTTAGTAATCTTGAAAACTGTGTATCTGGATCAAGGTGATCCAATCCAATACTGCTTTGAAAAACTGGCATAAAAGTAAGACAGATTACCTGATCCTGTATAGCAAAAAATGGGATTTCCAAATCCGGATCATTTTGATCCAGATTAAATGTTTTGAACAACTGGCCCCAGTTCTACCTCCAGTTAGCACTTCTCTACTAGACATGATCAAGCTGGCTCTATTAATGTACTACAGCCCTGTATAGCTGTATTTAAACTTCTTCCTAAAGAGCCTACGCTTGTGCCAGTGGTTTTAGCCAAATATAAACCCATTAGTGATCGACCAATTCATCGGCCGGCCGGTCGGTGGGCTGCTGCGTTCGCCGATCTGGCATTATTTACAGACAGGCTCCACAGGCAGCTCTGTGTTGCTGGAGACGCTGCAGTGCACGTGCAGACCATGCATAGCCCCAAGAAGAGCTTTATTGATGAGAGATATGTTTTATACGTAGTTGAATATTAATCTGTGTTAATGTTTATCATGTACCAGACACAGAGCCGGCCCAAGGCATAAGCGAACTAAGCAGCTGCTTAGGGCCCCGTGACCACTAGAGGGCCCCCAAGAGCAATTCACTTAAAAAAAGAAAAAAGTAATTATTTTTTTTCCATGTGTGAGTAATGATGATTCATATATTATCAAATGTACATACTTGTACAAAAAACAACAACAACAATAACAAAAAAAAAAACCCAACAACAAAGAGTGTAGTTTCCTACTGCCTCTCTGCTCGAAATGTCAGAGCTCCGCTAGTGACGTGTGCAGTGCAGCCAACCGTGCAGTGCGCACTGAGCATCCAGGAGCTAGGAGCAGGTGAAAGATGTCGCAAAAAAGGACTTACTCTTCAGGGGCAGAAAAAAGAAAAAGGAAGAAAGATGAAGACGACAAGATAAAGGTATGTCTTAGTAATGTAATATAAATATATTAGTCTATAATAGCGAATTTGCTAGCTAACATTAGTTCAAAACGTCTGACTAGGTTAGACAGCTTACTATTCAAGCTAACGTTTTTGTGTTTGTGTAATACTTTGAATAAGTTGATTTTCAAGGTATATACATTATTCTGGGTCGCTTTTTGGCATCAAAACAACATATTTGAAAACAGTGTTTGATAGCAAATGTTTAATAACTAACGTTAATTACAAACGCGGTGACGTTTGCTAGCAATATGGTTCTGCATTAATTAAATAATTTAGTTAACTGACTAGTTTGAGGTATGTTGTTTGCAATTGTTTGCTGCAGAGCACAGTAAATAATGTGAGTAAATAAACATATTCCTTTTACATCATCTCCCTAATATGCTCATACCTTATATGAAACTTCCCCAGGAGCACTGTTAAAATACTTTCGAGGAAGCACTGACACAGCCCAGGGGCAATCCACCTCCTTAGGAGCGGCGAAGGCTGATGAATGAGGTGATCAAAAACTGTCACCATGTTTATTTAATTTCTAGTCAAATTATCTCATTAAGATATACTAATATAAGATATAATCATATGACAAGGGACATGATTTTACGCAAATCCATATTATTTCAAAACTTCTCAAACAATTTTCAGTTGTTCTACAGTTTGTTTTCTTATTACAAGCAATAGCTGTACTTTTTTATTTAGAAAATAAGCTGCATCATTTTCAAGTGTAATATGACTATAACATGCTAGCTTGTTTTTCATCTTAGGTCCATCTCTATCCTCTGTGCCCACAATCAAAAAAATAATTTGTTCAATGTACTTAATAAAGTTATGTCAACAATTTCCACATAACTGTGTTGTGTTCAAACTAATTTAATACTATTATTACAGAGGAAATAACAAACTTATGTGAAACCAACAAGACTGTATTAAATGATTTCAATATTATCTGGTCAAGTTAGCCTTAATTGATCAGGCAGTGTTCAGCTAACTAAACAGACATTCATTACACTGACCTAACTCACTAATGTAAATGTAACTCAGCTGCATTGAGTAACACTAATTTAACAATTCCTTGTAGTTCCAACTTAACTGACTGGAATAAGCAGTACTTACATAGTTTTCATTGTTATAAAGCTAGTGAATAGTTTTGGACTTACTAAACCTAGTTTTGTCAACAATTTCCACATAACTGTGTTGTGTTCAAACTAATTTAATACTATTATTACAGAGGAAATAACGAACTTATGTGAAACCAACAAGACTGAATTAAATGATTTCAATATTATCTGGTCAAGTTAGCCTTAATTGATCAGGCAGTGTTCAGCTAACTAAACAGACATTCATTACACTGACCTAACTCACTAATGTAAATGTAACTCAGCTGCATTGAGTAACACTAATTTAACAACTCCTTGTAGTTCCAACTTAACTGACTGGAATAAGCAGTACTTACATAGTTTTCATTGTTATAAAGCTAGTGAATAGTTTTGGACTTACTAAACCTAGTTTTGTCAACAATTTCCACATAACTGTGTTGTGTTCAAACTAATTTAATACTATTATTACAGAGGAAATAATGAACTTATGTGAAACCAACAAGACTGTATTAAATGATTTCAATATTATCTGGTCAAGTTAGCCTTAATTGATCAGGCAGTGTTCAGCTAACTAAACAGACATTCATTACACTGACCTAACTCACTAATGTAAATGTAACTCAGCTGCATTGAGTAACACTAATTTAACAACTCCTTGTAGTTCCAACTTAACTGACTTGAGTAAGCAGTACTTACATAGTTTTCATTGTTATAAAGCTAGTGAATAGTTTTGGACTTACTAAACCTAGTTATGTCAACAATTTCCACACAATGTAGTTAAGTAAATTCAAATTACAATACCTTGGTTCTGTGAAAAATATCATTTATTGCCGATGGAAAACTACAACCATCACAAAACAAACAAATTTTAAGTTACATTTTAAGTAAGTGTCAGACTCCAAGACATTCTTCCAGAAACTGTCTAGGACCATGTTTCAGGCCATTTGGAGCCTATAGAGACACATAAAAAGACTGAAAAGTGCCAACTTTTTACACAAATCTGCCAAAGTGAGAGACCTAGGGTTTGTCACATCCCCCGACTGTTTGGGGTAAGAGAACATGGCATGGCCAGTCATCACTCATGACACCGGTTAGGGGGGTTAGGTGGAGTAATGAATTACTCAGAGTCACTCCCTATGTTGCCCAACGACAACATAGTTTGGTGTAGAGAGACAGAGGCAAGGCGCTTGCCGGCGCAAGTTAGTCCCCATCCCACCGCCCACTTGCTTGCATGACCCATGACAGAGGACAGCAGAACAGATTAGAGGAAGAGGAGGTAGGGAGGGGGAACGCATAATGCGAACCTCCAAATACAATGGGAGGACCCATTTGAAAGCCCCCCAGCCAAGCCGGTGGCAGAAAAACGTCCTAGTGATTACCTATAATATTCACTTCTATTAAAGGTGTTGTAGCGTTGGAACAAAAGGGTTAGGGTTAGGGGGTTAGGTTAGAAAAGATAAATAGTTTTAAGGAGGGGGAGTCCAAAGACTCTCACACTTGCACGGGCACATGGGGTTTTCCTTTTTTCTCTTTTTTTCAAATTCAGACAACAAAATCAGTGAGGAAAACATTTTTATACACATTTATTCCTGTTGTAGGGTGCCAGAATACCATCGTTGGTAGTCTGGCACCCCTCCCTTAACCACCAGTTCACAAATAGTCTGTAGTGTTCTACGTACGTAGCCCAGAATACCATTGCTGGTAGACTGGGCTCTTCTGCTTCCACCATCCACGACATCATTTCTCCGGTCTGCCTGCTCAAGTTTACAGGATCTCATTGAGGCCCATCGGTACCCCAGTTTTTAATTTTTCGATCCAGAGCCTCTCGGCTCGTATTCTCTGTGCCGCAGACCAGTACGGCTGGCTCTCCAGACCCGCAATTCTAAGATTATCCACCCCATGTGTTCGGAAATGGTCGTAAAGCACTGACACTTTAGTTGTTGTGTTAATATGGTAGAGGTGTTGTTTCAGTCGGTCCAATAGCTTATTTTGTGTTTGTCCGACATACATTTTCTCACATATTATACACTCAATCAAATAAATCACATTTGTGGACTCCAGCTGCACCCTGTGCCAAACCGGGGCCCCTGATGATGTGTGTTTATTTGAAGCAAATGTGATTGCCCTAAAATGTTTGTTGCTATGCTGTGGTGTGTTCGATTGGAGGGAGGCGTGGACTAATAGGTCCTTTAAGTTTTTATTTCTTTTAAAAGCGGAAATGATTTTAAAATCCGAAAGCGATTCTGTGACACCTTGTAGCCAGGAAAAAGTTCTTTTGACACAAGAGTTTAGATGGATAGAGGATGAGGAGAAATGGGTTACCAGAGGAACTAAGCTTTTATTCTGTTCTACTCTGGCAACCCATTCTCCCCCCTCAAAGCCTCTCTCCACATCTGTTTTAATTGATCTCAAGAAAGTACGGCTGTAGCCTCTTTTTCTGAGTGCACCAAAGAGTGTTTTTGTGGCTTTTTCTACATCCTCATGCCTGGAACAAATCCTACGAAACCTTATCAGTTGAGATTTTACAATCCCCTTAAAAGTGTGTTTCGGATGGAAACTGGTTTTGTATAATAAGGCGTGTGTGTCTGTAGATTTAAAAAACACTCTCGTCCCCAGTGTCCACTTTGTTACGTCTTCCTTGATTAGGGTAGGGTTAGGTGTGTAAGAGATTGATGTTTTGTTCCCACTGTGTGGTTCTGTGGCACTGGCAACAGGGATGCCTCCGCATTATTTTACCCACCCACACTCCCCGGTGTAAGCTGGACTGCTAGAGTCTATGTATAAAGGCAGTTGTATGCTTGAGTGTGTCCTATACCGACATTTGGGATGTAAAATAGACATTGTCTCGCCACAATCATTCTACTTTGATTTGTTTTTGTTTTCTTTTGGCTTTAGGACCTGCAAACCAGGCTGTGAGGCCTTTTGAAGGGCAGGATGAAAGATCAAAGTCTCAGTAGTAGTGAAGGAGCACCTCTGCTGGTTGAGTTTCGTAGGTGTCCTCTGACTGCCGCCCCGGTGGTCAGGACAGGTGAGTAAATTTGTCAATTTTTGTTTCTACTTGTTTTTCTTTTTGTATATGTTGTGGCGAGACAGTGTACAGTAAAACAGGTAAGTTCATATACATAGACTGTTGTCAAGAGAGGATTTTATTGCAGTTCAATATAGGCAAAATGATCATCACAAACAGACTTCTGTCTTTCAGGCTCTTTTTAGAGGCCCGAAGGCACCTAGGTTATCCGCCTCTCTATGCTGCAACCTCTCTCGTCGTTTGTTCTGGTCCCCCATCCATGGCACACCGGTCTGTTCACCTGTGAAATGGAGCTTTCTAAAGATGGGTGAAGTTTAGTGCATCTGGGGTGGCAGTTGGTCAGTTCATGGCCTTTGACGGACCTGTGGTTGGTCGGGTGAAATGTTAGCGTAGCTTTTGAAGCTCGCTTTTTTGGCCTCACCTCCGCAGCCAGCAGCTCACCGTGGGTGCGTGAGGAGACCGGGGAGCTCTGACGTCTGGGCTCGACAGAAGTGCTTTTAGTGGTGGGGTCAGAGGAGGTGTTGTTAGCCAAGAGGATAGCATTGTTATGCTTATCATACCTCTGTCTCATCATTTTATCCTCAACCACTTGCTGCAGTGTCTGTGAGCCCAGTGTTAGCCCTACTTGGGGTTGAAAGTCGGACCCCGGTCTTGCCACACACCCTGCGGAGGTAAGATGGAGGTTAGAGGCTGCAGAGGTAGAGGAGCCACCAATTGAGGCGGCCGCTCCAGGTAAGTATAATGGCTGTATTGTTTTTGGTTCAATAAACGCCTTGTCTAATAGTGATGTTAACAGTGGCGGAGGACATGTAGTCCGTTTAAGGACTGTCCGCTCTGGGCTCTGTCTGCCGAGAGAAAAAGGAGGAGGAGAGAGAGAGGGATGACCAGGTGGAGGCTGCGAAGTGGGGCTAGGATCTGGAAGGGAAAGGTGAGATTGGGGCTGTGGAGCAGAAGGAGCCGCATGTTGAACTGCAATTGCAGTTAAAGGCTCCTGTCTGTCAGCTAGGGGCACTTCCGGAGGGACACAACCCACCAGGGACCCCGAGGGAGTGGTCGGTTCGGAGTCAGAATGATAGTATTTTTCAGAGCCGCACTGGAGTAAGGCTTCGGCCTCCCCCACAGCAGTGTGATGGAGTCTGCCTTTAAAACGCTTCTTCGCCCAGTTCACTGCTATGGGGAAGGCCACACTATCATAGGCTAAGCTAGATAAAGACATGGTAGTGTCAAGATAGTGTGCCTCTAAGATTTTGAGGTTGTTAGCCATCCAGGTCTGTGTGTTGGCGGCTAGGGCTTGTCTGACTGCATCTGTGGGGGATGAAGGTTTAATAAATGCTGTAAGTTTGGCTACCTGTTTAGCCATGCCTTTGGGTGGCGTGTGGCTAGCTATGGCTGCATCAATGATATTGTTGTGGTGGATTGCCTGAATTAGCTTAAAGTAGCTCTTCGCTAACGTTCTAGTTTGCTGAGTAGGGGGGTGGTGAAGGAGAGAAGGTTTGTGGTGAGTATCTGCACTGGCTTCAACCCCCGCTGAGAGGCTGAACTGGGCCGCCTTGGACCTGCAATTAAAATACACAGACATTAGTGAGGCCTACCTGTGGCCGAAGCCTGAGGGCTCTGCAGGCCGCAATCCTAGGCCGCAATCCTAGGCCTCAGCTGGTGTTGCTGTGGTCTGCCGTGTGGATCCTGGACCTGGATGGGTGGAGATGGAGTGCTTCTGGTGTGCAGGTTAGTGGTTGCTGTGGTCTACACTTCAAAAGTTAAAGAGCACTAGTCCATCTTTTTCACTGTTAGTGATATCCCAACAAAAAATGTTCTTCAGGCTCCAGTGGTGGTGGCTAGCAGGCCCTGGGTGGTCGGGTCCTCACAATGACATACTACAGTTAAAATTTGTAATCTTTTATTGTTTAAAAATAGTTTAAAAACAATTCACTGCAGCCAGTTTAGGTTTGCAGGGAAGAGTAAAAACCAAGGGTTAGGGTTAGGGTTAGGGGAAATAGGGATGAGTGCCACCCCGGAGGTGCCCGGTCATTAAGGTTCCCGGGGTCCTAGAGTGAAAAGAGTCATATATTCGGAAACCGCAGACCCCCCCGAGGCCGCTGGTGGCTTCGGATTTGGAATCGGAGTTCGGGAAGTTGGCGAAAAAACAATGGCCTGCTGGTCATTAATGTTCCCGGCCGGTCCAGTGAACGAGACTTTGCCTACCCCCCCAAATGTGGCCAGGGGCTTTCCAACGCAGTTGGAATGGAGTCTCTATCTCCTTCCGTTCCGGAGATATCGCGATTTTAAAATTCGCCCATAAGCGGCCATTGTAAAAATTGGGCGGGAGAGCTTTAAGGATGTCAGCTACGGGACTTTGGCTACCCCCCCAAATGTGGCCACGGGCTTTCCAACGCACTTCGAATGGAGTCTCTATCTCCTTCCGTTCCGGAGATATCGCGACTTTAAAGGTCGGCGGCCGGCCGACTTTGGCTGCCCGGTCATTAATGTTCCCGGCCGGTCCAGTGAACGAGACTTTGGCTAGCCCCCAAATGTTGCCACGGGCTTTCCAACGCACTTGGAATGGAGTCTCTATCTCCTTCCTGTCCGGAGATATGGCCGTTTTGAAATTTGGGAAAATTGGCAAATTTCACTAAGTGTCACAGCCAAAATGAAAATTTCTGAAACTTGGTAGGAGCGCGTTTTGGGCCGCGTAGAGTCGGCCTATGTCAGTCCCGTCTTGATGGGAGCAACTTTGGGCCAAAGTGTTTGGAAACGCTGTGCAATGTGTCTGACTGTATAGTCTGGCCCGTGCTGAAGCCGTACATGTCCTTGGTTCCCTCCTAGCCCCTTCTTATCCGGAGTTATAACCGTTTGAAGAGAAGTGAAAGTAGCTTGAAATATGCCCAAGTGTTTGAGGCATGCGCCGGCTCCTTCAAACGGCCGTATCTCGGTCCAGGAACGTCTGACAGAGCTGAGACCTGTCGGCTTTTGTTCGTCTCGTCGAGACCTTTCCATAGACACCAGGACCGCCCCAGTTGTACCAGCGGTTCCGGAGATATGAACTTAAGAAGGTACTGATTTCGTCCGACTTACGTAGTCCGATAACTTTTGATAGGAACCTCGTAGAGACAGGGGACTTGTTGCGTTGGATTCAGCGTTGAATTCTCTTGCAGATAGACTACTCACTTGTCAAATTTGGACACCTAAAAATTTCGATCTTTTTCAGAAATTTCACTAAGTGTCAGACTCCAAGACATTCTTCCAGAAACTGTCTAGGACCACGTTTCAGGCCATTTGGAGCCTATAGAGACCTATAAAAAGACTGAAAAGTACCAACTTTTTACAGAAAACTGCCAAAGTGAGATACCTAGGGTTGGTCACATCCCCCGACTGGTTGGGGTAAGAGAACATGGCATGGCCAGTCATCACTCATGACACGTGTTGGGTTGGGTTAGGGGTCAGGGGTTAGGGTTAGGGGTTAGGGTTAGGGTAGGGTTAGGTATTGATGAAAAAAGTGTATTAGGTTTGGAAAAGATAAATAGTTTTTAAGGAGGGGGAGTCAAAAGACTCTCACACTTGCACGGGCACATGGGGTTTTCCTTTTTTCTCTTTTTTTCAAATTCAGACAACAAAATCAGTGAGGAAAACATTTTTACACATATTTATTCGGGTTGTAGAGTGCCAGAATACCATCGTTGGTAGTCTGGCACTCCTCCCTTCACCACCAGTTCACAAATAGTCTGTAGTGTTCTACGTACGTAGCCCAGAATACCATTGCTGGTAGACTGGGCTCTTCTGCTTCCACCATCTACGACATCATGTCTCCGGTCTGCCTGCTCAAGTTTACAGGATCTCATTGAGGCCCATCGGTACCCCAGTTTGTAATTTTTCGATCCAGAGCCTCTCGGCTTGTATTCTCTGTGCCGCAGACCAGTACGGTTGGCTCTCCAGACCCGCAATTCTAAGATTATCCACCCCATGTGTTCGGAAATGGTCATAAAGCACTGACACTTTAGTTGTTGTGTTAATATGGTAGAGGTGTTGTTTCAGTCGGTCCAATAACTTATTTTGTGTTTGTCCGACATACAGTTTCTCACATATTATACACTCAATCAAATAAATCACATTTGTAGACTCTAGCTGCACCCTGTGCCAAACCGGGGCCCCTGATGATGTGTGTTTATTTGAAGCAAATGTAATTGCTCTAAAATGCTTGTTGCTATGCTGTGGTGTGTTCGATTGGAGGGAGGCGTGGACTAATAGGTCCTTTAAGTTTTTATTTCTCTTAAAAGCGGAGATGATTTTAAAATCCGAAAGTGATTCTGTGACACCCTGTAGTCGGAAAAAAGTTCTTTTGACACAAGAGTTTAGATGGATTGAGGATGAGGAGAAATGGGTTACCAGAGGAACCAGGTTTTTATTCGGTTCTACTCTGGCAACCCATTCTCCCCCCTCAAAACCTCTCTCCACATCTGTTTTAATTGATCTCAAGAAAGTACGGCTGTAGCCTCTTTTTCTGAGTGCACCAAAGAGTGTTTTTGTAGCTTTTTCTACATCCTCATGCCTGCAACAGATCCTACGAAACCTTATCAGTTGAGATTTTACAATCCCCTTAAAAGTGTGTTTCGGATGGAAACTGGTTTTGTATAATAAGGCGTGTGTGTCTGTAGATTTAAAAAACACTCTCGTCCCCAGTGTCCACTTTGTTACGTCTTCCTTGATAATAAAAACTTCCGTATCCAAGAACTCCACATGAGAATCTTGTAGATTATATTTGACTTTTATGGAGTCATGGTGGCTGTTCAACGTGTCAATATACTGTTTAAAATCCGACTCAGAGTGTGTCCAGACCCCAAATATATCGTCCAGGTATCTCACGTATAATAACGGAGTTTTAAAACACTTGGGGAGGAGAGTACGCTCCCAGTCAGCCATATAAATATTGGCATAGGCTGGGGCGAACCTCTTTCCCATTGCTGTACCATGAACTTGTAGATAAAATTTAGAGTCAAAAGTGAAATCATTCCGCGTAAGACCTAATTCAAGGAGCTGGAGAAGGGCCTCATCCGGTCTCCGCGTATCTGGATATCTCTCAAACGTGTGTCTGACTGCCTTAAGGCCGAGTTTTGTATTTATATTTGTATAAAGCGCATCTATGTCCACCGTAAAGAGCTTTGCTCCGGCTGGGACCATGATGCTGCGTATTTTGTTAACAAATTCATACGTATCTTTAATGTAGCTTTCATGTCTCTGGGACAAGGGGTTTAAAAAGCTGTCCACATACTCAGCGACTCTACAGGATTCACTCCCACAGTCGGAGACAATCGGTCGGCCCGGGGGAATTTTGTATGGAACCGTCCAAGTGCTCGGATCCTTATGGATCTTAGGGAGCAGATAGAATTTCCTTGGGCGGGGAGGATCTTGACCAAACAAATAAAATCTTTGTTTTGAAGAGATGTATTTCTTCCTGTACAAGTCCTCTACAATCCCCCGGACCAGATCGTGAGTCTCCGACTGTAGGGAGTGAGATAGTTGTTTATAATGAGCTGCATTTTGCAGCTGTCTGTTGGCCTCTATGAGATATTGTGTTCTATCCATGATGACAATTTTAGACCCCTTGTCCGCCGGTTTCAAAACTACATCATGTTTTTTAGTGAGATTATTCAAGGCTCTCCTTTGTTCTCCCGTCAAGTTGTTTACATCCTTGTTAGAATCACATCTCCTTTTTAAATGCCGCCTGTCCTCACGTATAAGTTGTTGTAATGGTGGTGGGACCGAGTCCCATTCAGGCTCCCATTTAGAATGTTCGATAAATGGTTGAGGAGTGGAATCGGTGGAAAATTCAAAGTGAAACAACAATTTAAGGCGCCTGTGATAATCATACAAATCACGTTTGAGTACATCTCTATCCAGCCGTAGCGGTGTTGGGACAAAGGAGAGGCCCCTCTCCAGCACCTCTCGTTCCACTAGGTCTAAAACAAAAGTTTCAGACAAGTTTAAAATATTGGAGGGAGTGGGGGTGGAAACTTTCCTTCCCCCGACTTTTAGTTTAACTGGCTCATCCAGTTTTTGAATATTTCTGTAGCAGTTTTAGCCGTCCAGTGAACCGGATCCCAGTCATTCACTGCAAAGGCAGTCTCTTCCACCATCTGTAGTGTGATAAAGTGTTTTTGCAGGAAAATATTTGTCTGTTGCGCCAATTGTTGTTGTTTGGGCTTTAATTTGTCTGAACATTGTATTAGTGGCACGTATATTTGTGCGTTGGGGAATGTCCTCCGAGCTAAAGCAACCAACTGTTGAAACTGCTTTGTAATAGTATCCAACAAGTTTTCTCGCAAGCAGTTGTTGAGGCCTACAGATAAAACAACCTTCTGAGTGGCAGTGTTAGCATCCAGTTTAGCGATAATTCCCTTAAGGTGGTGGATCTGAGCTCCCGGGAAGCTCTCCACCTGAACTGACGGGTAACCGTGAGCAGGGACTCTAGATAGATTAGAATCTCCCAGGATCACCACTGGATCCGTCACCTCAAATGACCACATCCGAATCTTTTGGATGGCATTTGGGTGGCGTGTTGGTTTCCTCAGTGGGCCCTGTGGAGCAGATTCCGGGGTGGGAGGAGACTCCCGGTCGGCGTAGCTAGTGAGAGTAGCTTTTCTTCCGGGAAGATCCTCCCCTCCGCCTGTTATGTTTCCCGAGAGTTCCTCCACCATCCCACTGGACGCGAGCACCGCCACATTAGACAACACTTGTTTGCTTTTACTTGAATTATCATCTGTTTTATCCACAGTCTCTCTCTCCAATGACTCATCAGTGTCGTCCAGTCCGCCCAGGTCAAATGTTGGACATAAAAGAGGGTCCCGTAGGTTCTCCCCTTCAGACATCAGTTCCACTACCACCTCCTCCTCACAGTGGTGGTGAGATGTTGTTGACAAATTCAGATCACTCACTCCTTCCTCCCCCGACTCTCCAGTACGCCCCACATGAACCTCCGCCTGTATAACAACTGCACGACCCGCCATAGCTTCAGCGCGCAGGGGGGCTACCACATCCAAAGGAGCGGCGTGGCTCTCCTGAACGTCAAGGGTCGGAGTAACATCAGGGGAGCGGCTGGAGGGAGAGGGTGGTGGTACGGACTGTGGCACTGAAGGGCCCAACACATTAGGATTAGGCACAGAGGAGGGAGATTTAGGGTTAGACGTAGAGGGGGAGTGGTTGGGGTCAGAGGTTCTGGTCAGGGTGGGGGTTCGGGGTGTTCTAGTGCGTGGGATCCGCTGTGAAAGTCCCAGCGGTCTGCCACTTGCGGCAAGACACGACCGCGCATCCCCAGATGGATACATTGGGCCCCCCAGAGCTGGCCATTCCTCCAAACTCCTCTCCTCCTCCAGAGCAGACTGTTGTTGCAGCTCCACATTAGGTGTATTTTGTGTTAGAGCAGATAAAGTTGTTATAGATGAGGGTGTTAATTTGTGCCTGTATCTGATTCTTCCATAGGCAACTGCTTTTTGCAATGCCTGTGGATCATGAGGAGGCAGATCCTGGAGGATTGTGGCAATAATACCATCATAGTGCTCCTCTAAAATCAACATGTTAGTCTGCATCCACTGATGAGTGTTTTGTTTAGGGTTAGGTATTGATGAAAAAAGTGTATTAGGACTCCTAGGAGTCCAATACGGCATTGGCACAGGTTTCTTTTTCTATATTCTTATTAATAACCTGAAATTTTGAGGTCACTTATCACTTTTCTTAAAGAAGATAAAAACCAGAAAAGAGGAAGGGACACATAATGCTCAAAAGGGCACTTTACAAGTAAATAAGGACTAAATGAAGCCTGTATCAGAAGTGAATCAATTTAATTAAGAAAAAAACCATGATATTAATAGGTTAAGTTTTTAGATATAAGTCCACTAGGGTTATGTTTAGGGCCTGTGGTCTAGTATTGGTTATGTTTAGAATCTTTCATGGACGAGGTTGTAACCATGATATTAATAGGTTAAGTTTTTAGGTATAAATCCACTGGGGTTATGTTTAGGGCCTGTGGTCTGATATTGGTTATGTTTAGAATCTTTCATGGGCGAGGTTGTATTCACACCTATAACCAAGATAAGGTGAGGGAGAAAAGGAGGATATAAAAGAGTAACAATGTCCAATCTCTCAAGGTTATGTTTAGGCAAATGATAGAATGTATCAGATCTCTAATAATATCTTAGGTTTAGATATGAGCCCCGAAAAAGTTCCACTTCCATGCCACCGTACAACAATGATCGATCATAATTCTCAAATCCATCCTAATTTTGGTCCTGTTAAGGCTTATGAAGTAAGAAGGTCCCTGGAAATAGTTCATCCCAGATACAATTAGGCATCAATAGCAAAAATCTTCAACGAGGGGTCAGAGTAAGGTCAGCACTATAATATACGGCTCTCATAAGGAGAGAAGGAAAATGAGGATTATACAAAAAGACATCTAGCATGTATACCAGCAACTGTGAGCACGTTGGACATTTCATATACTATACAATTAAAGCTAATTTCCCACAGGGAGGAATCCTATTTAGACCCAATCTTCCAAAATATATAGAGAGAGAGGAATAAGACGCTGGCAAAAATACAGAGACTCCAAATAATTAGGGAAGTCACAAATTCATAAAATGTTCAACAAATTAGGGCCAATGTCCCTATGTAATTAAATCAAGACTTCTTAAGAGCAAACATATTTATAAAAAACATCTTACTTTAGAACACAAGATATATATTTACAATCAAATAATTCATGCACGCTTTCAATATATAATATAATAAATCATGTCCAATAGTTCACAGGTCCAAATAATTGGATCCTATAAAAAAGAAATCTGATAATGAAATAGGAAGCATGCATCATTATAATTAATTGTCAATCGTCACTTCCTCCTCCCTACATTGGATTTTGAAGGTAGAAAAGTTAGATCCCCCAATAGTCTGCTTTAAGAGAGATGTCATTATTATCCAATAAATTATAAGTGCTTTTATCCCAAATTCATATATAATAAATGTAATAAATAAAACAGGAAAATCTTTAACTGAATCCAATCTTGCCACATCATATACATGCAAATCAAAAAAAATTAATAAATAAGTAAACCAAATATATACAATTATTGGTGGATTTCTGTAAATAAGCTCCTGTTTATTCAAAACTTTATCCAAAATATAGATTCTTCATTCAATGACTAGGTGCAAAAATCATAATACCCCATCTCTCATTAACTTGGTATGTTGCTATTAGGGTCATCCATCAAACCTCCAAAGTTTTATTTACAAAGATTTCTATAGAATATCTCAACGTGCGTCACATATTGCCGTTCCTGCTCCATGTCCAAAAAAGGAGGAAGAACCAAAACCAGGAAGAGAACATCTGTTTTAGGAAAAGGGAAAAGGAAATACATCCAGGAACTAGCTGAATTAACCTTCTTTAACTTGCTCTGAGAGGTGAATAAACACCCAATGTTGAAAAGCTTTTAAGGTTTTTCGTTTAATCCTTTAGGTGTTATAGTGGATAGTTTCTGAATCATAATGTGTTCTAGACGTTTTCGTTGATTAGTGCTCCATAATGGGTTACTATCTAAGCCAATATACTTAAAATTATGTATGCCGTGTTCAGTGAAATGCGCATACAGTGTCGTCTCCCTGCTACTCTTGCGAATTTGATTCAGATGTTCATACATTCGGACTTTTAAAGGCCTGCCTGTTTCGCCTATATAAAGTAACATACAATGCTGACATTGAATGGCATAGATAATATTACTCGTTGAAGGAGCATAAATCTGTTTAATAGGCTGACCTAATCCTGAGTCCCCGCTGAAAATAAAAGGAACATAATTCAATAACCGAGAATCCTGTTGCACTTTTTCTTATCCAGAGTTGTATGTACCAAGAGATCCTTTAAATTTTTATTCCTACGATAAGCAATAATCGTTTTGAAGTTGTTGAGTGGTTGACATGCTTGTTGCGTTCCCTTAAAGTTACTCTTTAATGTGGCATTAAATTTGCCTAGATGCTGGGAGAATGTTTCAACCATGGGGATGAGCGGGAGGCTCTCGCCCCCCCTCCTCCTATACTCGTCATGATTTCGAAAGGTAGCATTAACATCAACCTTTATCTTTCGCAGAAACCGCTTCGAGTAACCCCTGTGTGTTAACGCCTCAAACAGGATATTGGTGGCCTCTTCTACATCATCCCGGTAAGTACAGATCCTATGGAAACGAATAAGTTGTGATTTAATTAACCCTTCATAAGTATGTTTGGGATGGTAACTAGTCTTATGCAAGAGTGCATGTCTATCTGTGGTTTTGAAATAAACTTTTGTAGCCAATTTCTTACAATCTCTGTGCCAAACCGGAGCAAAGAACACCTCTGTATCCAGGAACTCAACCTTCGTTTTCTGGAGATTGCATTTCAGTTTAATTTGAGGATGATGAGAGTTTAAGACTGAAACAAATTCAACAAACGACTCCTCCGTATCAGCCCACAGTCCAAAAATATCGTCCAAATATCTCAAATAGACAATTGGTAATGTTGTACATTTAGCAAAAGCCGATCGCTCCCATTCAGCCATGTAAATGTCTGCGTAAGCAGGAGAATACTTCCTGCCCATCGCACAGCCACTGATCTGTAAGTAATGTTTATTATTAAATTCAAAATCATTCCGAGTTAAAGTAATTTTCAACAATTGTAAAATCTCCTCATCCGGTCTGTCTTCCCTCGGAAAGCGCTGAAAAGCTTCCCTGACCGCTGCCAAACCTCTTTCTGTGTCGATGTTGGTGTATAAAGAGTCGACATCTATAGAGAAGAGGAACGTGCTGCCAGGTACTATCAGGCGAGAAAGTTTTTTAACAAAGTCATAGGTATCCTTAATATAACTAGGATGCAGCTGGGCTAATGGATTGATGTAATAATCTATATATTCCGCCACTCTATAGGATTCCGAGCCACAATCGCTGACTATTGGTCTCCCTGTTGGTATTTTAAAGGGCACAGTCCATGATTCTGGAGCCTTGTGGATTTTGGGGAGGAGGTAGAATAATCGTTGACGCGGTTTCTCTGAGCCATATAGGTAAGTAAGCTGTTTGAAAGTAATAAAATTCTTCGAATATAACGTGTTAATAATATCCTGAATTAACTGGTGTGTTTCAGGCTGCATTGGCTGTGCGAGTGGGACATAATACTTCTCATCTTGTAGCTGTCTATTTGCCTCAATAAGGTAATTAGTTCTGTCTTGGAGGACTATTTGGCCTCCCTTATCGGCTGGTTTAATGACCACATGATCTAACTGTATTAAAGATTTTAAAGCACGTCTCTGTTCTGATGTGATATTACTTCTATGTTGATTTTGCTTTTTCCCAGGTATTTTCAGGGCCCTAAACGCAGCTAAGTCTTTTGTAATTAGATTCTGAATAAATTCAGAGGTCGTATTGGACTCGGGCTCCCAAGTTGATGGATTAATGAATGGCTGATGAGAATAATCTAAATTATAAGAAAAATGTTCTAAAATTTTCAATCTCCTGTGGTATTCATACAAATCCTTTCTCAGCTGTAATTTGTTAAATAAAGTTGGTGTCGGAATGAACGTAAGTCCCTTCTCCAATATCTCCCTCTCTACTGTTCCTAACTTGTATGAAGCACACAGATTCAAAATATTAGAAGAAGGGGGATGGGATGACTCCCTATCCCCTCCTATAAGTTTAATTGATCCAACCAATGTTCTATAATGAGTGTAGCTGTACTGGACGTCCAGTGGACAAAGTCATGAGATACCTGGAAATGGAGTGGATTAATTTCCGTCAAGAAATCGTATTTTTTGACAATGGTTTTATTGAGGGACTCCAAAAGCTGTTGTTGAGCAATGTCCAATTTCTCAGAATAATTGATGACTGGAACTCTGATTTTTGCGTTAGGAAAGGTCTGCCTTGCTACGGTCATCAACAATCCCATCTGTTTATCTGTCGTCGTCGGAAGAAGGCGTTTCAAACCATTATTGAGGCCCACCGAGAGAATAACTTCACGAACCTCATAGACCGGTTTCATCTTTTTCAACAACTCGTATATATGATGACACGTGGCTCCTGGAAAACTGTCAACCTGGACCTCTTCGCTCTCAAAAGCTGGAATTCTAGCGAGGTTGGAATCACCCACAATGACCACCGGTTTAATTACCTCTAAACTCCACTCTTTAATCTTCCTATTTGTATTAGGATGTCTCTTAGGCTCCCTTCTGAAAGACTGAGGATGTGTAGCGAACACAGGCGTCTGGATATCATCCTCAGAGTCTGCCGGTAAGTCAACAGATGCAGCAGTTTCAGTTCTGTCGGCAACCTTCCTCATAGGATGTATCGGCGCCTTTGAATGAATTGTATTCATCTTCACATCACTTCTGGCTTCATTAGGTCGCGATCGTAGACTCACTTTATTCGGCTCTACTGGAGAGCTTTGTGATAGAGGAGCAGATGAGATGGAGTCAGAAATAACCGTGGCTACATTATTGAGGCAAGGAAGGGTGACATTTATCACTGTGTTGTCAGATTGCCCCTCTGTATGCAACTCCTCCCTGACGTCATCTTGCAGCGACCGCGATTGAAGTAAGTGGTCACGTGGATAATTGATCTTATCACAAGTGGTAATTAAGGAGCTATTATCAGCGCCATTTTTTGCTACTTCATGCGGCGATAAGACGAGGTCATTTGGTTCGATCGGCTCCTGTGTAGTCACATTTAAAGGCTCCAAGGGATTAACCACTCCATCAGTCTTCGTCAGAGGCACCTGTGCTGCGGTCGTAGGTAAGTCTAAGAATTGCGCACTCAAGACATTTTCCCCGGATTTATCCGCTATTGTCGTCGTGCATATTGGAGTTGTCAGAAGTATGTTGCTGTCCAAAGTCACAGTCGTCTGAGCCCTCTGTGAAGATGGAGAAGAGAGAGGGTGCGACAAAGTTATTTCCTCCTCTACAGTCATTTGCAAGGTAGTTTGCGTCCTATTTAAATTTAAGTCAGGTCGTGTTTGAGACTGAATTATCTCCGGCGCCTCCATCGTATTGTCACTATGCGGGAGCTGTATGATTCCAGTTGTCATAGTCAAGTGGGGACTCAAGATGTTTTCTGTTCTCCTTCTAGACAGTCTACTCTTTCTTTGTTCTCTGGGCTGGGGTGTCAGAGATGCTGTAATGACAATTGGATTTGGCAGCGGAGGAGAATCAGCAACAGCTGTTAGAGAAGTGACATGGGTTAGGGTTAGGGTTAGGGTTAGGGTAAGGGTTAGGGTTAGGGTTAGGTGAAGTGGTAAAGTACTCAGAGCCTCCCCCTATGTTGACCAACGACAACATAGTTTGGAATAGAGAGACAACGGCATGGCACAGGCCGACGCATGTTAGTCCCCATCCCATTTCCCACTTGCTTGCATGAACCATGTGACAGAGGAGAGGAGAACAGATAGAGGAAGAGTAGGTGGAGAGGGGAGACGCGTGGAGCGACCCGCCATTCACAGTGACCTGTCAAATTCAAAAGCACACTAGAAGGTTAGTGGCTGAAAGTTATTTTAATTATTCTTATACAAAATGCTGGCTCAGGCATGTTTGGTGTCAAGCTCAAGAAAGGAGGAGAAGGTTGGGATTAGGCATGCAGAAGGGGAGTGGTTAAGTTTAGGATAAGCAACTGGTGTGGCCATATATAAGGCCAAGAAGACCGGCAAAACACAGGAAAACAGCACAGTAACATCATAAGCAAAAACCACATTGCAGACACTTGGAGTGTGTCAATTAAGACAGTAAGCAAGACAGTGCCAGAGGTGTCATCATGGCAGGATACAGCACAAGTGGAATACTCTGAACAATGCTGGAGACCACTGCCTGTCATCCCAGAGGGAGCAGGAATGCCCCCTCAGACATCGTGACAGACATTTCCACCTGTTGTCTGAATTTAAGAGAACGTGGGCCTGTACGTCGGTCCGCGATGCTCCAAAAGCGAAAAACCCACAGGGAATTTCGAGTGATGACATGCAAAGTCAGTGCTTACTGGTAAAGCATAGGAGATTTTATGATTCTGTAGAAATATATTAGTCCCTAATGACAAAATGTCGCTCGCTCAGTGAGTTAGGACAATGCTGGGAAGTGTCATCATGTCACGAACCGCCCAAATGGAATACTCTGAACAGTGCAGGGAACTAGTGCAAGTCCTCCGCCCAAGCTAAAATGAGCCCTCCAGGCACTCCTGTTATACCTGAATCCCTCCCATCAGCTAAGACACCGGGAGCACACACAGCCGTAACGGGGGATGTGGCTGCATGCGTCTGATGTGCAAAGCCCCAGGAGAGAATGTGGTGGGTGCAAGGAAGAGCTCAATGATAACGGAAGGCAGGAGGAATAGCCCCACTACACAGTGGCAATCATGTACTCCATCTTGTCTGAATTTAAGGGAACGTGGGCCTGTGTGTCGGCCCGCGATGCCCCAACAGCGAAAAAACCCTTGGGGAATTTCGATTGATGATGTGCAAAGCCTGTAATCACTGGGACACATCTTCAGTTGTGCGCCTCGAGGTCTCAGGGTGTTTCGACGGCTTACCACAAGACACCCTCACCCAAGGAAGTCCCGCCGCAGTTACGCCAGCTGCGGGGTGTGTCCCTCCTGTGCTACACTACACTAGCCACTTGTCTTTTAAAAGCTTTTGTTTTTAGAGGAGTTACATTTTTAGAAATAGTTTAGAGCGCCTATTTTTAGACATTTCAGCTATTTAAAGCATTGATTTGGGGGGGCTCCCAAAAGCAACCAGCACAATTTCATTGTTAATCACCCAGAATGGCCTGTAGCACACCTTCAAATCACACCATCTCTTAGCTGTCGTTTAGCAGGCAGGACCAGAGAGCCGGCTTCCTCCCAGCCCCAAAGTCCACCCCAGCAATGACCAGGAGAAGCCCCGCCAGAGCGGAGCCCTCCCGGCCACCACCGAGCATGGAGGACCAAGGCCAGCAGAGACATGCTCTGCCTCCTTGATCCCCAATGGACCCAGGGCCAAGAAAAAAGCCAACTCTCCGGTTCCATACACCGCTCAACACAGAGAGTGGCAAAAAGAAAAAGAAAAATGTACAAATTTAAAACATGTAAGCAATGAAATATTACCAGGAATGAAGGTCCAAATCCAACAGCAGTCCAATGAAGAAGTGAAGAAGTACGTCCTCTCTGGGGTAAACTCCTCCTATCAGGTTGTTTTCTTTTGTTTAACAATGGCCAAAGCAGGCCCTAGTCACTATAAGTGCTCTGTGTGTTAGTCAGGGTGCAAGTTACTGCAGTTGACAGCCACTCCCCCTGTGTAGGAAGGGGTGAAAGGCACTCTGGGTAAATAGCAAGAATGGGAGGGGGGAGGGAGAGGGGGGATAAGTCAGCCCCCACTGGTCTGAGTGAGGCAGTGCAGAGCCTTATGGGTAAACACGCCCCCTGACTGTGAATGTGGAAAAAAGGCTTAGGAGTGCTGGTAAATTTACTGTTATATACATGAACTCTTTAAGGAGTAAATCATGTGTTGGTAACATGTATTCTGGTACATTTTGTTATATTCACAGACAAAAAAGTACTTCTTAATCCTTATCTGGTCTCTTGCACCATAAGGGAGGTGGCTGGCCAGCCCAGTAGTATGCCGGGGTAAAAAACACAGAAAAAAGAGCATGCACCTAATACCATGCTGTGGCCAGCAGAGGGCGCCATCTGTGAAAACTAAATTGTCAAAACAAATGTAGCCATAAGTTAACTGCAGTACATCTGTACATCTATAGTGACAGTCACAGTCAGGACCAGTATCATGCTGTGGCCACAAGGGGGCGCCAGCGGTGACAATGGAGATGATGAAAATAAATTAGTGAAAAAAATAAAAATAAAAATCTAATGCAACTGTGTGAGCCCTGTCCCTGCTTGGGGGTAGATGCAGAAAAAAGAGGGGACTATTGGTTAGGGTTAGGCACAGGGAGGAAAGAGGTTAAGTTTAGGGTTAAGGAAACAGGGCAGGTTATAAATTAGAAATGTCAGGAAAGTAAACTGGTTGGGGTTAGGCATTAGGGTTAGGGTTAGGTATTGATGAAAAAAGTGTATTAGGACTCCTAGGAGTCCAATACGGCATTGGCACAGGTTTCTTTTTCTATATTCTTATTAATAACCTGAAATTTTGAGGTCACTTATCACTTTTCTTAAAGAAGATAAAAACCAGAAAAGAGGAAGGGACACATAATGCTCAAAAGGGCACTTTACAAGTAAATAAGGACTAAATGAAGCCTGTATCAGAAGTGAATCAATTTAATTAAGAAAAAAACCATGATATTAGTAGGTTAAGTTTTTAGATATAAGTCCACTAGGGTTATGTTTAGGGCCTGTGGTCTAGTATTGGTTATGTTTAGAATCTTTCATGGGCGAGGTTGTAACCATGATATTAATAGGTTAAGTTTTTAGGTATAAATCCACTGGGGTTATGTTTAGGGCCTGTGGTCTGATATTGGTTATGTTTAGAATCTTTCATGGGCGAGGTTGTATTCACACCTATAACCAAGATAAGGTGAGGGAGAAAAGGAGGATATAAAAGAGTAACAATGTCCAATCTCTCAAGGTTATGTTTAGGCAAATGATAGGATGTATCAGATATCTAATAATATCTTAGGTTTAGATATGAGCCCCGAAAAAGTTCCACTTCCATGCCACCGTACAACAATGATCGATCATAATTCTCAAATCCATCCTAATTTTGGTCCTGTTAAGGCTTATGAAGTAAGAAGGTCCCTGGAAATAGTTCATCCCAGATACAATTAGGCATCAATAGCAAAAATCTTCAACGAGGGGTCAGAGTAAGGTCAGCACTATAATATACGGCTCTCATAAAGAGAGAAGGAAAATGAGGATTATACAAAAAGACATCTAGCATGTATACCAGCAACTGTGAGCACGTTGGACATTTCATATACTATACAATTAAAGCTAATTTCCCACAGGGAGGAATCCTATTTAGACCCAATCTTCCAAAATATATAGAGAGAGAGGAATAAGACGCTGGCAAAAATACAGAGACTCCAAATAATTAGGGAAGTCACAAATTCATAAAATGTTCAACAAATTAGGGCCAATGTCCCTATGTAATTAAATCAAGACTTCTTAAGAGCAAACATATTTATGAAAAACATCTTACTTTAGAACACAAGATATATATTTACAATCAAATAATTCATGCACGCTTTCAATATATAATATAATAAATCATGTCCAATAGTTCACAGGTCCAAATAATTGGATCCTATAAAAAAGAAATCTGATAATGAAATAGGAAGCATGCATCATTATAATTAATTGTCAGTCGTCACTTCCTCCTCCCTACATTGGATTTTGAAGGTAGAAAAGTTAGATCCCCCAATAGTCTGCTTTAAGAGAGATGTCATTATTATCCAATAAATTATAAGTGCTTTTATCCCAAATTCATATATAATAAATGTAATAAATAAAACAGGAAAATCTTTAACTGAATCCAATCTTGCCACATCATATACATGCAAATCAAAAAAAATTAATAAATAAGTAAACCAAATATATACAATTATTGGTGGATTTCTGTAAATAAGCTCCTGTTTATTCAAAACTTTATCCAAAATATAAATTCTTCATTCAATGACTAGGTGCAAAAATCATAATACACCATCTCTCATTAACTTGGTATGTTGCTATTAGGGTCATCCATCAAACCTCCAAAGTTTTATTTACAAAGATTTCTATAGAATATCTAAACGTGCGTCACATATTGCCGTTCCTGCTCCATGTCCAAAAAAGGAGGAAGAACCAAAACCAGGAAGAGAACATCTGTTTTAGGAAAAGGGAAAAGGAAATACATCCAGGAACTAGCTGAATTAACCTTCTTTAACTTGCTCTGAGAGGTGAATAAACACCCAATGTTGAAAAGCTTTTAAGGTTTTTCGTTTAATCCTTTAGGTGTTATAGTGGATAGTTTCTGAATCATAATGTGTTCTAGACGTTTTCGTTGATTAGTGCTCCATAATGGGTTACTATCTAAGCCAATATACTTAAAATTATGTATGCCGTGTTCAGTGAAATGCGCATACAGTGTCGTCTCCCTGCTACTCTTGCGAATTTGATTCAGATGGTCATACATTCGGACTTTTAAAGGCCTGCCTGTTTCGCCTATATAAAGTAACATACAATGCTGACATTGAATGGCATAGATAATATTACTCGTTGAAGGAGCATAAATCTGTTTAATAGGCTGACCTAATCCTGAGTCCCCGCTGAAAATAAAAGGAACATAATTCAATAACCGAGAATCCTGTTGCACTTTTTTCTTATCCAGAGTTGTATGTACCAAGAGATCCTTTAAATTTTTATTCCTACGATAAGCAATAATCGTTTTGAAGTTGTTGAGTGGTTGACATGCTTGTTGCGTTCCCTTAAAGTTACTCTTTAATGTGGCATTAAATTTGCCTAGATGCTGGGAGAATGTTTCAACCATGGGGATGAGCGGGAGGCTCTCGCCCCCCCTCCTCCTATACTCGTCATGATTTTGAAAGGTAGCATTAACATCAACCTTTATCTTTCGCAGAAACCGCTTCGAGTAACCCCTGTGTGTTAACGCCTCAAACAGGATATTGGTGGCCTCTTCTACATCATCCCGGTAAGTACAGATCCTATGGAAACGAATAAGTTGTGATTTAATTAACCCTTCATAAGTATGTTTGGGATGGTAACTAGTCTTATGCAAGAGTGCATGTCTATCTGTGGTTTTGAAATAAACTTTTGTAGCCAATTTCTTACAATCTCTGTGCCAAACCGGAGCAAAGAACACCTCTGTATCCAGGAACTCAACCTTCGTTTTCTGGAGATTGCATTTCAGTTTAATTTGAGGATGATGAGAGTTTAAGACTGAAACAAATTCAACAAACGACTCCTCCGTATCAGCCCACAGTCCAAAAATATCGTCCAAATATCTCAAATAGACAATTGGTAATGTTGTACATTTAGCAAAAGCCGATCGCTCCCATTCAGCCATGTAAATGTCTGCGTAAGCAGGAGAATACTTCCTGCCCATCGCACAGCCACTGATCTGTAAGTAATGTTTATTATTAAATTCAAAATCATTCCGAGTTAAAGTAATTTTCAACAATTGTAAAATCTCCTCATCCGGTCTGTCTTCCCTCGGAAAGCGCTGAAAAGCTTCCCTGACCGCTGCCAAACCTCTTTCTGTGTCGATGTTGGTGTATAAAGAGTCGACATCTATAGAGAAGAGGAACGTGCTGCCAGGTACTATCAGGCGAGAAAGTTTTTTAACAAAGTCATAGGTATCCTTAATATAACTAGGATGCAGCTGGGCTAATGGATTGATGTAATAATCTATATATTCCGCCACTCTATAGGATTCCGAGCCACAATCGCTGACTATTGGTCTCCCTGTTGGTATTTTAAAGGGCACAGTCCATGATTCTGGAGCCTTGTGGATTTTGGGGAGGAGGTAGAATAATCGTTGACGCGGTTTCTCTGAGCCATATAGGTAAGTAAGCTGTTTGAAAGTAATAAAATTCTTCGAATATAACGTGTTAATAATATCCTGAATTAACTGGTGTGTTTCAGGCTGCATTGGCTGTGCGAGTGGGACATAATACTTCTCATCTTGTAGCTGTCTATTTGCCTCAATAAGGTAATTAGTTCTGTCTTGGAGGACTATTTGGCCTCCCTTATCGGCTGGTTTAATGACCACATGATCTAACTGTATTAAAGATTTTAAAGCACGTCTCTGTTCTGATGTGATATTACTTCTATGTTGATTTTGCTTTTTCCCAGGTATTTTCAGGGCCCTAAACGCAGCTAAGTCTTTTGTAATTAGATTCTGAATAAATTCAGAGGTCGTATTGGACTCGGGCTCCCAAGTTGATGGATTAATGAATGGCTGATGAGAATAATCTAAATTATAAGAAAAATGTTCTAAAATTTTCAATCTCCTGTGGTATTCATACAAATCCTTTCTCAGCTGTAATTTGTTAAATAAAGTTGGTGTCGGAATGAACGTAAGTCCCTTCTCCAATATCTCCCTCTCTACTGTTCCTAACTTGTATGAAGCACACAGATTCAAAATATTAGAAGAAGGGGGATGGGATGACTCCCTATCCCCTCCTATAAGTTTAATTGATCCAACCAATGTTCTATAATGAGTGTAGCTGTACTGGACGTCCAGTGGACAAAGTCATGAGATACCTGGAAATGGAGTGGATTAATTTCCGTCAAGAAATCGTATTTTTTGACAATGGTTTTATTGAGGGACTCCAAAAGCTGTTGTTGAGCAATGTCCAATTTCTCAGAATAATTGATGACTGGAACTCTGATTTTTGCGTTAGGAAAGGTCTGCCTTGCTACGGTCATCAACAATCCCATCTGTTTATCTGTCGTCGTCGGAAGAAGGCGTTTCAAACCATTATTGAGGCCCACCGAGAGAATAACTTCACGAACCTCATAGACCGGTTTCATCTTTTTCAACAACTCGTATATATGATGACACGTGGCTCCTGGAAAACTGTCAACCTGGACCTCTTCGCTCTCAAAAGCTGGAATTCTAGCGAGGTTGGAATCACCCACAATGACCACCGGTTTAATTACCTCTAAACTCCACTCTTTAATCTTCCTATTTGTATTAGGATGTCTCTTAGGCTCCCTTCTGAAAGACTGAGGATGTGTAGCGAACACAGGCGTCTGGATATCATCCTCAGAGTCTGCCGGTAAGTCAACAGATGCAGCAGTTTCAGTTCTGTCGGCAACCTTCCTCATAGGATGTATCGGCGCCTTTGAATGAATTGTATTCATCTTCACATCACTTCTGGCTTCATTAGGTCGCGATCGTAGACTCACTTTATTCGGCTCTACTGGAGAGCTTTGTGATAGAGGAGCAGATGAGATGGAGTCAGAAATAACCGTGGCTACATTATTGAGGCAAGGAAGGGTGACATTTATCACTGTGTTGTCAGATTGCCCCTCTGTATGCAACTCCTCCCTGACGTCATCTTGCAGCGACCGCGATTGAAGTAAGTGGTCACGTGGATAATTGATCTTATCACAAGTGGTAATTAAGGAGCTATTATCAGCGCCATTTTTTGCTACTTCATGCGGCGATAAGACGAGGTCATTTGGTTCGATCGGCTCCTGTGTAGTCACATTTAAAGGCTCCAAGGGATTAACCACTCCATCAGTCTTCGTCAGAGGCACCTGTGCTGCGGTCGTAGGTAAGTCTAAGAATTGCGCACTCAAGACATTTTCCCCGGATTTATCCGCTATTGTCGTCGTGCATATTGGAGTTGTCAGAAGTATGTTGCTGTCCAAAGTCACAGTCGTCTGAGCCCTCTGTGAAGATGGAGAAGAGAGAGGGTGCGACAAAGTTATTTCCTCCTCTACAGTCATTTGCAAGGTAGTTTGCGTCCTATTTAAATTTAAGTCAGGTCGTGTTTGAGACTGAATTATCTCCGGCGCCTCCATCGTATTGTCACTATGCGGGAGCTGTATGATTCCAGTTGTCATAGTCAAGTGGGGACTCAAGATGTTTTCTGTTCTCCTTCTAGACAGTCTACTCTTTCTTTGTTCTCTGGGCTGGGGTGTCAGAGATGCTGTAATGACAATTGGATTTGGCAGCGGAGGAGAATCAGCAACAGCTGTTAGAGAAGTGACATGGGTTAGGGTTAGGGTTAGGGTTAGGGTAAGGGTTAGGGTTAGGGTTAGGTGAAGTGGTAAAGTACTCAGAGCCTCCCCCTATGTTGACCAACGACAACATAGTTTGGAATAGAGAGACAACGGCATGGCACAGGCCGACGCATGTTAGTCCCCATCCCATTTCCCACTTGCTTGCATGAACCATGTGACAGAGGAGAGGAGAACAGATAGAGGAAGAGTAGGTGGAGAGGGGAGACGCGTGGAGCGACCCGCCATTCACAGTGACCTGTCAAATTCAAAAGCACACTAGAAGGTTAGTGGCTGAAAGTTATTTTAATTATTCTTATACAAAATGCTGGCTCAGGCATGTTTGGTGTCAAGCTCAAGAAAGGAGGAGAAGGTTGGGATTAGGCATGCAGAAGGGGAGTGGTTAAGTTTAGGATAAGCAACTGGTGTGGCCATATATAAGGCCAAGAAGACCGGCAAAACACAGGAAAACAGCACAGTAACATCATAAGCAAAAACCACATTGCAGACACTTGGAGTGTGTCAATTAAGACAGTAAGCAAGACAGTGCCAGAGGTGTCATCATGGCAGGATACAGCACAAGTGGAATACTCTGAACAATGCTGGAGACCACTGCCTGTCATCCCAGAGGGAGCAGGAATGCCCCCTCAGACATCGTGACAGACATTTCCACCTGTTGTCTGAATTTAAGAGAACGTGGGCCTGTACGTCGGTCCGCGATGCTCCAAAAGCGAAAAACCCACAGGGAATTTCGAGTGATGACATGCAAAGTCAGTGCTTACTGGTAAAGCATAGGAGATTTTATGATTCTGTAGAAATATATTAGTCCCTAATGACAAAATGTCGCTCGCTCAGTGAGTTAGGACAATGCTGGGAAGTGTCATCATGTCACGAACCGCCCAAATGGAATACTCTGAACAGTGCAGGGAACTAGTGCAAGTCCTCCGCCCAAGCTAAAATGAGCCCTCCAGGCACTCCTGTTATACCTGAATCCCTCCCATCAGCTAAGACACCGGGAGCACACACAGCCGTAACGGGGGATGTGGCTGCATGCGTCTGATGTGCAAAGCCCCAGGAGAGAATGTGGTGGGTGCAAGGAAGAGCTCAATGATAACGGAAGGCAGGAGGAATAGCCCCACTACACAGTGGCAATCATGTACTCCATCTTGTCTGAATTTAAGGGAACGTGGGCCTGTGTGTCGGCCCGCGATGCCCCAACAGCGAAAAAACCCTTGGGGAATTTCGATTGATGATGTGCAAAGCCTGTAATCACTGGGACACATCTTCAGTTGTGCGCCTCGAGGTCTCAGGGTGTTTCGACGGCTTACCACAAGACACCCTCACCCAAGGAAGTCCCGCCGCAGTTACGCCAGCTGCGGGGTGTGTCCCTCCTGTGCTACACTACACTAGCCACTTGTCTTTTAAAAGCTTTTGTTTTTAGAGGAGTTACATTTTTAGAAATAGTTTAGAGCGCCTATTTTTAGACATTTCAGCTATTTAAAGCATTGATTTGGGGGGGCTCCCAAAAGCAACCAGCACAATTTCATTGTTAATCACCCAGAATGGCCTGTAGCACACCTTCAAATCACACCATCTCTTAGCTGTCGTTTAGCAGGCAGGACCAGAGAGCCGGCTTCCTCCCAGCCCCAAAGTCCACCCCAGCAATGACCAGGAGAAGCCCCGCCAGAGCGGAGCCCTCCCGGCCACCACCGAGCATGGAGGACCAAGGCCAGCAGAGACATGCTCTGCCTCCTTGATCCCCAATGGACCCAGGGCCAAGAAAAAAGCCAACTCTCCGGTTCCATACACCGCTCAACACAGAGAGTGGCAAAAAGAAAAAGAAAAATGTACAAATTTAAAACATGTAAGCAATGAAATATTACCAGGAATGAAGGTCCAAATCCAACAGCAGTCCAATGAAGAAGTGAAGAAGTACGTCCTCTCTGGGGTAAACTCCTCCTATCAGGTTGTTTTCTTTTTGTTTAACAATGGCCAAAGCAGGCCCTAGTCACTATAAGTGCTCTGTGTGTTAGTCAGGGTGCAAGTTACTGCAGTTGACAGCCACTCCCCCTGTGTAGGAAGGGGTGAAAGGCACTCTGGGTAAATAGCAAGAATGGGAGGGGGGAGGGAGAGGGGGGATAAGTCAGCCCCCACTGGTCTGAGTGAGGCAGTGCAGAGCCTTATGGGTAAACACGCCCCCTGACTGTGAATGTGGAAAAAAGGCTTATGAGTGCTGGTAAATTTACTGTTATATACATGAACTCTTTAAGGAGTAAATCATGTGTTGGTAACATGTATTCTGGTACATTTTGTTATATTCACAGACAAAAAAGTACTTCTTAATCCTTATCTGGTCTCTTGCACCATAAGGGAGGTGGCTGGCCAGCCCAGTAGTATGCCGGGGTAAAAAACACAGAAAAAAGAGCATGCACCTAATACCATGCTGTGGCCAGCAGAGGGCGCCATCTGTGAAAACTAAATTGTCAAAACAAATGTAGCCATAAGTTAACTGCAGTACATCTGTACATCTATAGTGACAGTCACAGTCAGGACCAGTATCATGCTGTGGCCACAAGGGGGCGCCAGCGGTGACAATGGAGATGATGAAAATAAATTAGTGAAAAAAATAAAAATAAAAATCTAATGCAACTGTGTGAGCCCTGTCCCTGCTTGGGGGTAGATGCAGAAAAAAGAGGGGACTATTGGTTAGGGTTAGGCACAGGGAGGAAAGAGGTTAAGTTTAGGGTTAAGGAAACAGGGCAGGTTATAAATTAGAAATGTCAGGAAAGTAAACTGGTTGGGGTTAGGCATTAGGGTTAGGGTTAGGTATTGATGAAAAAAGTGTATTAGGACTCCTAGGAGTCCAATACGGCATTGGCACAGGTTTCTTTTTCTATATTCTTATTAATAACCTGAAATTTTGAGGTCACTTATCACTTTTCTTAAAGAAGATAAAAACCAGAAAAGAGGAAGGGACACATAATGCTCAAAAGGGCACTTTACAAGTAAATAAGGACTAAATGAAGCCTGTATCAGAAGTGAATCAATTTAATTAAGAAAAAAACCATGATATTAGTAGGTTAAGTTTTTAGATATAAGTCCACTAGGGTTATGTTTAGGGCCTGTGGTCTAGTATTGGTTATGTTTAGAATCTTTCATGGGCGAGGTTGTAACCATGATATTAATAGGTTAAGTTTTTAGGTATAAATCCACTGGGGTTATGTTTAAGGCCTGTGGTCTGATATTGGTTATGTTTAGAATCTTTCATGGGCGAGGTTGTATTCACACCTATAACCAAGATAAGGTGAGGGAGAAAAGGAGGATATAAAAGAGTAACAATGTCCAATCTCTCAAGGTTATGTTTAGGCAAATGATAGGATGTATCAGATATCTAATAATATCTTAGGTTTAGATATGAGCCCCGAAAAAGTTCCACTTCCATGCCACCGTACAACAATGATCGATCATAATTCTCAAATCCATCCTAATTTTGGTCCTGTTAAGGCTTATGAAGTAAGAAGGTCCCTGGAAATAGTTCATCCCAGATACAATTAGGCATCAATAGCAAAAATCTTCAACGAGGGGTCAGAGTAAGGTCAGCACTATAATATACGGCTCTCATAAAGAGAGAAGGAAAATGAGGATTATACAAAAAGACATCTAGCATGTATACCAGCAACTGTGAGCACGTTGGACATTTCATATACTATACAATTAAAGCTAATTTCCCACAGGGAGGAATCCTATTTAGACCCAATCTTCCAAAATATATAGAGAGAGAGGAATAAGACGCTGGCAAAAATACAGAGACTCCAAATAATTAGGGAAGTCACAAATTCATAAAATGTTCAACAAATTAGGGCCAATGTCCCTATGTAATTAAATCAAGACTTCTTAAGAGCAAACATATTTATGAAAAACATCTTACTTTAGAACACAAGATATATATTTACAATCAAATAATTCATGCACGCTTTCAATATATAATATAATAAATCATGTCCAATAGTTCACAGGTCCAAATAATTGGATCCTATAAAAAAGAAATCTGATAATGAAATAGGAAGCATGCATCATTATAATTAATTGTCAGTCGTCACTTCCTCCTCCCTACATTGGATTTTGAAGGTAGAAAAGTTAGATCCCCCAATAGTCTGCTTTAAGAGAGATGTCATTATTATCCAATAAATTATAAGTGCTTTTATCCCAAATTCATATATAATAAATGTAATAAATAAAACAGGAAAATCTTTAACTGAATCCAATCTTGCCACATCATATACATGCAAATCAAAAAAATTAATAAATAAGTAAACCAAATATATACAATTATTGGTGGATTTCTGTAAATAAGCTCCTGTTTATTCAAAACTTTATCCAAAATATAAATTCTTCATTCAATGACTAGGTGCAAAAATCATAATACACCATCTCTCATTAACTTGGTATGTTGCTATTAGGGTCATCCATCAAACCTCCAAAGTTTTATTTACAAAGATTTCTATAGAATATCTAAACGTGCGTCACATATTGCCGTTCCTGCTCCATGTCCAAAAAAGGAGGAAGAACCAAAACCAGGAAGAGAACATCTGTTTTAGGAAAAGGGAAAAGGAAATACATCCAGGAACTAGCTGAATTAACCTTCTTTAACTTGCTCTGAGAGGTGAATAAACACCCAATGTTGAAAAGCTTTTAAGGTTTTTCGTTTAATCCTTTAGGTGTTATAGTGGATAGTTTCTGAATCATAATGTGTTCTAGACGTTTTCGTTGATTAGTGCTCCATAATGGGTTACTATCTAAGCCAATATACTTAAAATTATGTATGCCGTGTTCAGTGAAATGCGCATACAGTGTCGTCTCCCTGCTACTCTTGCGAATTTGATTCAGATGTTCATACATTCGGACTTTTAAAGGCCTGCCTGTTTCGCCTATATAAAGTAACATACAATGCTGACATTGAATGGCATAGATAATATTACTCGTTGAAGGAGCATAAATCTGTTTAATAGGCTGACCTAATCCTGAGTCCCCGCTGAAAATAAAAGGAACATAATTCAATAACCGAGAATCCTGTTGCACTTTTTTCTTATCCAGAGTTGTATGTACCAAGAGATCCTTTAAATTTTTATTCCTACGATAAGCAATAATCGTTTTGAAGTTGTTGAGTGGTTGACATGCTTGTTGCGTTCCCTTAAAGTTACTCTTTAATGTGGCATTAAATTTGCCTAGATGCTGGGAGAATGTTTCAACCATGGGGATGAGCGGGAGGCTCTCGCCCCCCCTCCTCCTATACTCGTCATGATTTTGAAAGGTAGCATTAACATCAACCTTTATCTTTCGCAGAAACCGCTTCGAGTAACCCCTGTGTGTTAACGCCTCAAACAGGATATTGGTGGCCTCTTCTACATCATCCCGGTAAGTACAGATCCTATGGAAACGAATAAGTTGTGATTTAATTAACCCTTCATAAGTATGTTTGGGATGGTAACTAGTCTTATGCAAGAGTGCATGTCTATCTGTGGTTTTGAAATAAACTTTTGTAGCCAATTTCTTACAATCTCTGTGCCAAACCGGAGCAAAGAACACCTCTGTATCCAGGAACTCAACCTTCGTTTTCTGGAGATTGCATTTCAGTTTAATTTGAGGATGATGAGAGTTTAAGACTGAAACAAATTCAACAAACGACTCCTCCGTATCAGCCCACAGTCCAAAAATATCGTCCAAATATCTCAAATAGACAATTGGTAATGTTGTACATTTAGCAAAAGCCGATCGCTCCCATTCAGCCATGTAAATGTCTGCGTAAGCAGGAGAATACTTCCTGCCCATCGCACAGCCACTGATCTGTAAGTAATGTTTATTATTAAATTCAAAATCATTCCGAGTTAAAGTAATTTTCAACAATTGTAAAATCTCCTCATCCGGTCTGTCTTCCCTCGGAAAGCGCTGAAAAGCTTCCCTGACCGCTGCCAAACCTCTTTCTGTGTCGATGTTGGTGTATAAAGAGTCGACATCTATAGAGAAGAGGAACGTGCTGCCAGGTACTATCAGGCGAGAAAGTTTTTTAACAAAGTCATAGGTATCCTTAATATAACTAGGATGCAGCTGGGCTAATGGATTGATGTAATAATCTATATATTCCGCCACTCTATAGGATTCCGAGCCACAATCGCTGACTATTGGTCTCCCTGTTGGTATTTTAAAGGGCACAGTCCATGATTCTGGAGCCTTGTGGATTTTGGGGAGGAGGTAGAATAATCGTTGACGCGGTTTCTCTGAGCCATATAGGTAAGTAAGCTGTTTGAAAGTAATAAAATTCTTCGAATATAACGTGTTAATAATATCCTGAATTAACTGGTGTGTTTCAGGCTGCATTGGCTGTGCGAGTGGGACATAATACTTCTCATCTTGTAGCTGTCTATTTGCCTCAATAAGGTAATTAGTTCTGTCTTGGAGGACTATTTGGCCTCCCTTATCGGCTGGTTTAATGACCACATGATCTAACTGTATTAAAGATTTTAAAGCACGTCTCTGTTCTGATGTGATATTACTTCTATGTTGATTTTGCTTTTTCCCAGGTATTTTCAGGGCCCTAAACGCAGCTAAGTCTTTTGTAATTAGATTCTGAATAAATTCAGAGGTCGTATTGGACTCGGGCTCCCAAGTTGATGGATTAATGAATGGCTGATGAGAATAATCTAAATTATAAGAAAAATGTTCTAAAATTTTCAATCTCCTGTGGTATTCATACAAATCCTTTCTCAGCTGTAATTTGTTAAATAAAGTTGGTGTCGGAATGAACGTAAGTCCCTTCTCCAATATCTCCCTCTCTACTGTTCCTAACTTGTATGAAGCACACAGATTCAAAATATTAGAAGAAGGGGGATGGGATGACTCCCTATCCCCTCCTATAAGTTTAATTGATCCAACCAATGTTCTATAATGAGTGTAGCTGTACTGGACGTCCAGTGGACAAAGTCATGAGATACCTGGAAATGGAGTGGATTAATTTCCGTCAAGAAATCGTATTTTTTGACAATGGTTTTATTGAGGGACTCCAAAAGCTGTTGTTGAGCAATGTCCAATTTCTCAGAATAATTGATGACTGGAACTCTGATTTTTGCGTTAGGAAAGGTCTGCCTTGCTACGGTCATCAACAATCCCATCTGTTTATCTGTCGTCGTCGGAAGAAGGCGTTTCAAACCATTATTGAGGCCCACCGAGAGAATAACTTCACGAACCTCATAGACCGGTTTCATCTTTTTCAACAACTCGTATATATGATGACACGTGGCTCCTGGAAAACTGTCAACCTGGACCTCTTCGCTCTCAAAAGCTGGAATTCTAGCGAGGTTGGAATCACCCACAATGACCACCGGTTTAATTACCTCTAAACTCCACTCTTTAATCTTCCTATTTGTATTAGGATGTCTCTTAGGCTCCCTTCTGAAAGACTGAGGATGTGTAGCGAACACAGGCGTCTGGATATCATCCTCAGAGTCTGCCGGTAAGTCAACAGATGCAGCAGTTTCAGTTCTGTCGGCAACCTTCCTCATAGGATGTATCGGCGCCTTTGAATGAATTGTATTCATCTTCACATCACTTCTGGCTTCATTAGGTCGCGATCGTAGACTCACTTTATTCGGCTCTACTGGAGAGCTTTGTGATAGAGGAGCAGATGAGATGGAGTCAGAAATAACCGTGGCTACATTATTGAGGCAAGGAAGGGTGACATTTATCACTGTGTTGTCAGATTGCCCCTCTGTATGCAACTCCTCCCTGACGTCATCTTGCAGCGACCGCGATTGAAGTAAGTGGTCACGTGGATAATTGATCTTATCACAAGTGGTAATTAAGGAGCTATTATCAGCGCCATTTTTGCTACTTCATGCGGCGATAAGACGAGGTCATTTGGTTCGATCGGCTCCTGTGTAGTCACATTTAAAGGCTCCAAGGGATTAACCACTCCATCAGTCTTCGTCAGAGGCACCTGTGCTGCGGTCGTAGGTAAGTCTAAGAATTGCGCACTCAAGACATTTTCCCCGGATTTATCCGCTATTGTCGTCGTGCATATTGGAGTTGTCAGAAGTATGTTGCTGTCCAAAGTCACAGTCGTCTGAGCCCTCTGTGAAGATGGAGAAGAGAGAGGGTGCGACAAAGTTATTTCCTCCTCTACAGTCATTTGCAAGGTAGTTTGCGTCCTATTTAAATTTAAGTCAGGTCGTGTTTGAGACTGAATTATCTCCGGCGCCTCCATCGTATTGTCACTATGCGGGAGCTGTATGATTCCAGTTGTCATAGTCAAGTGGGGACTCAAGATGTTTTCTGTTCTCCTTCTAGACAGTCTACTCTTTCTTTGTTCTCTGGGCTGGGGTGTCAGAGATGCTGTAATGACAATTGGATTTGGCAGCGGAGGAGAATCAGCAACAGCTGTTAGAGAAGTGACATGGGTTAGGTGGAGTAATGAATTACTCAGAGTCTCTCCCTATGTTGCCCAACGACAACATAGTTTGGTGTAGAGAGACAGAGGCAAGGCGCTGGCCGGCGCAAGTTAGTCCCCATCCCACCGCCCACTTGCTTGCATGACCCATGACAGAGGAGAGGAGAACAGATAGAGGAAGAGTAGGTGGAGAGGGGGGACGCATGGAGCGACCCTGCATTCACAGTGACCTGTCAAAATCAAAAGCACACTAGAAAGGCCAGTGGCTGAAAGTAATTTAAATTAGTCTAATACAAAATCCTGGCTCAGGCGTGGTCGGTGTCAAGCTCAAAAAGGAGGAGAAGGTTGGGATTAGGCATGCAGAAGGGGAGTGGTTAAGTTTAGGATAACCAACAGGTGTGGCTATATAAAAACAGCTACGAAGACTGGCAAAACAAAGGAAGACAACACAGCAACAGTAAAGGCAAAACACCACATTGCAGACAATTGGAGTGTGTCAAATAAGACAGTGAGCAAGACAATGCCAGAGGTGTCATCGTGGCAGGATACGGCACAAGTGGAATACTCTGAACAATGCTGGAGACCACTGCCTGTCATCCCAAAGGGAGCAGGAATGGTCCCTCAGACATCGTGACAGACATTTCCACCTGTTGTCTGAATTTAAGAGAACGTGGGCCTGTATGTCGGCCCGCGATGCTCCAAAAGCGAAAAACCCAGGGGGAATTTCGAGTGATGACATGCAAAGTCAGTGCTCACTGGTAAAGCATTAGAGATTTTATGATTATGTAGAAATATATTAGTCCCTAATGACAAAGTGTCGCTCGCTCAGTGAGTTAGGACAATGCTTGGAAGTGTCATCGTGTCACGAACCGCCCAAATGGAATACTCTGAACAGTGCAGGGAACTAGTGCAAGTCCTCCGCCCAAGCTAGCATGAGCCCTCCAGGCACTCCTGTTATACCTGAATCCCTCCCATCAGCTAAGACACCGGGAGCACACACAGCCGTAACGGGGGATGTGGCTGCATGCGTCTGATGTGCAGAGCCCCAGGAGAGAATGTGGTGGGTGCAAGGAAGAGCTCAATGATAACGGAAGGCAGGAGGAATAGCCCCACTACACAGTGGCAATCATGTACTCCATCTTGTCTGAATTTAAGGGAACGTGGGCCTGTGTGTCGGCCCGCGATGCCCCAACAGCGAAAAAACCCTTGGGGAATTTCGATTGATGATGTGCAAAGCCTGTATTCACTGGGACACATCTTCAGTTGTGCGCCTCGAGGTCTCAGGGTGTTTCGACGGCTTACCACAAGACACCCTCACCCAAGGAAGTCCCGCCGCAGTTACGCCAGCTGCGGGGTGTGTCCCTCCTGTGCTACACTACACTAGCCACTTGTCTTTTGAAAGCTTGTGTTTTTAGAGGAGTTACATTTTTAGAAATAGTTTAGAGCGCCTATTTTTAGACATTTCAGCTATTTAAAGCATTGATTTGGGGGGGCTCCCAAAAGCAACCAGCACAATTTCATTGTTAATCACCCAGAATGGCCTGTAGCACACCTTCAAATCACACAGTCTCTGAGCTGTTGTTTAGCAGGCAGGACCAGAGAGCCGGCTTCCTCCCAGCCCCAAAGTCCACCCCAGCAATGACCAGGAGAAGCCCCGCCAGAGCGGAGCCCTCCCGGCCACCACCGAGCATGGAGGACCAAGGCCAGCAGAGACATGCTCTGCCTCCTTGATCCCCAATGGACTCAGGGCCAAGAAAAAAGCCAACTCTCCGGTTCCATACACCGCACAACACAGAGAGTGGCAAAAAGAAAAGGAAAATGTACACATTTAAAACATTTAAGCAATAAAATATTACCAGGAATGAAGGTCCAAATCCAACAGCAGTCCAATGAAGAAGTGAAGAAGTACGTCCTCTCTGGGGTAAACTCCTCCTATCAGGTTGTTTTCTTTTTGTTTAACAATGGCCAAAGCAGGCCCTAGTCACTAAATTGGCTCTGTGTGTAAGTCATGGTGCAGGGTACTGCAGTTGACAGCCACTCCCCCTGTGTAGGAAGGGGTGAAAGGCACTCTGGGTAAATAGCAAGAATGGGAGGGGGGAGGGGAGAGGGGGGATAAGCCAGCCCCCACTGGTCTGAGTGAGGCAGTACAGAGCCTTATGGGTAAACACGCCCCCTGACTGTGAATGTGGAAAAAAGGCTTATGAGTGCTGGTAAGTTTACTGTTATATACATGAACTCTTTAAGGAGTAAATCATGTGTTGGTAACATGTATTCAGGTACATTTTGCTATATTCAAATACAAAAAAGTACTTCTTAATCCTTATCTGGCCTGTTGCACCATAAGAGAGGTGGCTGGCCAGCCCAGTTGTATGCCGGGGTAAAAAACACAGAAAAAAGAGCATGCGCCTAATACCATGCTGTGGCCAGCAGAGGGCGCCATCTGTGAAAACCAAATTGTCAAAACAAATGTAGCCATAAGTTAACTGCAGTACATCTATGTTGACAGTCACAGTCAGGACCAGTATCATGCTGTGGCCACAAGGGGGCGCCAGCGGTGACAATTGAGATGGTGAAAATAAATTTGTGAAAAATAAAAATCTAATGGAACTTTGTAAGCCCTTTCCCTGCTTGGGGGTAGATACAGAGAAAAGAGAGAGGGGGCTATTGGTTAGGGTTAGGCACAGGGAGGAAAGAGGTTAAGTTTAGGGTTTAGGAAACAGGGCAGGTTATAAATTAGAAATGTCAGAAAAGTAAACTGGTTGGGTTAGGGTTAGGGTAGGGTTAGGGTTAGGGGGTTAGGGTTAGGGTTAGGGTTAGGGTTAGGGTTAGGGGTTAGGTGAAGTGGTAAAGTACTCAGAGCCTCCCCCTATGTTGACCAACGACAACATAGTTTGGAATAGAGAGACAACGGCATGGCACAGGCCGACGCATGTTAGTCCCCATCCCATTTCCCACTTGCTTGCATGAACCATGTGACAGAGGAGAGGAGAACAGATAGAGGAAGAGTAGGTGGAGAGGGGAGACGCGTGGAGCGACCCGCCATTCACAGTGACCTGTCAAATTCAAAAGCACACTAGAAGGTTAGTGGCTGAAAGTTATTTTAATTATTCTTATACAAAATGCTGGCTCAGGCATGTTTGGTGTCAAGCTCAAGAAAGGAGGAGAAGGTTGGGATTAGGCATGCAGAAGGGGAGTGGTTAAGTTTAGGATAAGCAACTGGTGTGGCCATATATAAGGCCAAGAAGACTGGCAAAACACAGGAAAACCGCACAGTAACATCATAAGCAAAAACCACATTGCAGACACTTGGAGTGTGTCAATTAAGACAGTAAGCAAGACAGTGCCAGAGGTGTCATCATGGCAGGATACAGCACAAGTGGAATACTCTGAACAATGCTGGAGACCACTGCCTGTCATCCCAGAGGGAGCAGGAATGCCCCCTCAGACATCGTGACAGACATTTCCACCTGTTGTCTGAATTTAAGAGAACGTGGGCCTGTATGTCGGCCCGCGATGCTCCAAAAGCGAAAAACCCACAGGGAATTTCGAGTGATGACATGCAAAGTCAGTGCTTACTGGTAAAGCATAGGAGATTTTATGATTCTGTAGAAATATATTAGTCCCTAATGACAAAATGTCGCTCGCTCAGTGAGTTAGGACAATGCTTGGAAGTGTCATCATGTCACGAACCGCCCTAATGGAGTACTCTGAACAGTGCAGGGAACTAGTGCAAGTCCTCCGCCCAAGCTAAAATGAGCCCTCCAGGCACTCCTGTTATACCTGAATCCCTCCCATCAGCTAAGACACCGGGAGCACACACAGCCGTAACGGGGGATGTGGCTGCATGCGTCTGATGTGCAAAGCCCCAGGAGAGAATGTGGTGGGTGCAAGGAAGAGCTCAATGATAACGGAAGGCAGGAGGAATAGCCCCACTACACAGTGGCAATCATGTACTCCATCTTGTCTGAATTTAAGGGAACGTGGGCCTGTGTGTTGGCCCGCGATGCCCCAACAGCGAAAAAACCCTTGGGGAATTTCGATTGATGATGTGCAAAGCCTGTAATCACTGGGACACATCTTCAGTTGTGCGCCTCGAGGTCTCAGGGTGTTTCGACGGCTTACCACAAGACACCCTCACCCAAGGAAGTCCCGCCGCAGTTACGCCAGCTGCGGGGTGTGTCCCTCCTGTGCTACACTACACTAGCCACTTGTCTTTTAAAAGCTTTTGTTTTTAGAGGAGTTACATTTTTAGAAATAGTTTAGAGCGCCTATTTTTAGACATTTCAGCTATTTAAAGCATTGATTTGGGGGGGCTCCCAAAAGCAACCAGCACAATTTCATTGTTAATCACCCAGAATGGCCTGTAGCACACCTTCAAATCACACCATCTCTTAGCTGTTGTTTAGCAGGCAGGACCAGAGAGCCGGCTTCCTCCCAGCCCCAAAGTCCACCCCAGCAATGACCAGGAGAAGCCCCGCCAGAGCGGAGCCCTCCCGGCCACCACCGAGCATGGAGGACCAAGGCCAGCAGAGACATGCTCTGCCTCCTTGATCCCCAATGGACCCAGGGCCAAGAAAAAAGCCAACTCTCCGGTTCCATACACCGCTCAACACAGAGAGTGGCAAAAAGAAAAAGAAAAATGTACAAATTTAAAACATGTAAGCAATGAAATATTACCAGGAATGAAGGTCCAAATCCAACAGCAGTCCAATGAAGAAGTGAAGAAGTACGTCCTCTCTGGGGTAAACTCCTCCTATCAGGTTGTTTTCTTTTTGTTTAACAATGGCCAAAGCAGGCCCTAGTCACTATAAGTGCTCTGTGTGTTAGTCAGGGTGCAAGTTACTGCAGTTGACAGCCACTCCCCCTGTGTAGGAAGGGGTGAAAGGCACTCTGGGTAAATAGCAAGAATGGGAGGGGGGGGGGAGAGGGGGGATAAGTCAGCCCCCACTGGTCTGAGTGAGGCAGTGCAGAGCCTTATGGGTAAACACGCCCCCTGACTGTGAATGTGGAAAAAAGGCTTAGGAGTGCTGGTAAATTTACTGTTATATACATGAACTCTTTAAGGAGTAAATCATGTGTTGGTAACATGTATTCTGGTACATTTTGTTATATTCACAGACAAAAAAGTACTTCTTAATCCTTATCTGGTCTCTTGCACCATAAGGGAGGTGGCTGGCCAGCCCAGTAGTATGCCGGGGTAAAAAACACAGAAAAAAGAGCATGCGCCTAATACCATGCTGTGGCCAGCAGAGGGCGCCATCTGTGAAAACTAAATTGTCAAAACAAATGTAGCCATAAGTTAACTGCAGTACATCTGTACATCTATAGTGACAGTCACAGTCAGGACCAGTATCATGCTGTGGCCACAAGGGGGCGCCAGCGGTGACAATGGAGATGATGAAAATAAATTAGTGAAAAAAATAAAAATAAAAATCTAATGCAACTGTGTGAGCCCTGTCCCTGCTTGGGGGTAGATGCAGAAAAAAGAGGGGACTATTGGTTAGGGTTAGGCACAGGGAGGAAAGAGGTTAAGTTTAGGGTTAAGGAAACAGGGCAGGTTATAAATTAGAAATGTCAGGAAAGTAAACTGGTTGGGGTTAGGCATTAGAAAGGAGATGGTTAAGTTTAGGATACATAACAGGGGAGGTCTATAAAAGGAAGAAGCAAAAGAACAAGTAAGGTAGGTGAGTAAAAGACTATAAAGAGGAAAAAAAACAGAAAAAGAGAAAAATGTTGAAGAAACAGAAATATGTCCACTAGGGGCAGAAAGGCTAGTATGGGGATGGTCTGTCCCCTGCCAGGCATATGAGGAGAACACGCAGGTCCATTAGGGGGACGTCCTTTGGGTCGTGTCACAAGGTGAGGAGGGGTAACACACGGTGGATGGGAAGCACACAGGTGTGCAGAAGGGGCCGCAGAAGGGAGGAGTGGAGATGGTTTTGGGCGTGTAAGGGGAGACATGGGCGATGCAGAGGGAGCACCTGCAGTTTTAGGGCTGCAGGGGGAGCAGCTGTGTACTAACAGTGGCTGCAGGTAATGAAGGACAGTAGGGGAAACAGCTTAGCGCTCCTCCTCCATCAGTGAGCATACTTGTTAAGCTGCAGATACTGATAAGGGAAGCTGTCGCTGAAGTGTTCCTCCCGTGTGTCCTGTGAGGAGGTGATGAGGGGGGACGCCTAGTGGTCGGGTTTAGTCTTTCAGTTAAGGGAGGGGTGGAGATCTATTTGGGCGTGTAGATTTGGGGGTGCAGGGGGAGCAGCTGTGTGCTGACATTAGCTGCAGGTGATGAAGGACAGTAGGGGAACCAGCTTAGCGTTCCTCCTATATCAGTGAGCGTACTTGTTAAGCCGCAGATACTGGTAAGGGAAGCTGCTGATGAAGTGTTCCTCCTGTTGGCCATGTGGGGGGGGCGACGAAGGGGGACGTTTAGTGGCTGGGAAGCGCATTGCAGTGTGTGAGGGGCCTCAAATGGGGAGAGTGTGGATCCTGTGGGCGTGTACGAAGAGACACAGGTGATGAAGAGGGAGCGCATGTAGTTTTAGGGCTGCAGGGGAGGAGATGTGTGTTAACATCTGCTACAGGTGATGAAGGACAATAGGGGAACCAGCTTCGCGCTCCTCCCATATCAGTGAGCGTACTTGTTAAGCCGCAGATACTGATAAGGGAAGCTGCTGATGAAGTGTTCCTCCTGTTGGCCATGTGGGGGGGGCGACGAAGGGGGACGTTTAGTGGCTGGGAAGCGCATTGCAGTGTGTGAGGGGCCTCAAATGGGGAGAGTGTCGATCCTGTGGGCGTGTACGAAGAGACACAGGTGATGAAGAGGGAGCGCATGTAGTTTTTAGGGCTGCAGGGGAGGAGATGTGTGTTAACATCTGCTACAGGTGATGAAGGACAATAGGGGAACCAGCTTCGCGCTCCTCCCATATCAGTGAGCGGACTTGTTAAGCCGCAGATACTGATAAGGGAAGCTGCTGATGAAGTGTTCCTCCTGTTGGCCATGTGAGGGGGCGACAAAGGGGGCAGCCTAGTGGCCGGGATTGTGTCTGTTTTATTATTAAGGGAGGAGAGGAGATGCGAACGGTGCAGAGGCAGCGCATGCAGTGTTTAGGGGCTGCAGGGGGAACAGCTGTATGCTGTCATTGGGTGCAGGTGATGAAGGATAGTAGGGGAACCAGCTTAGCGCTCCTCCTATATCAGTGAGCGTACTTGTTAAGCCGCAGATACTGATACAGGAGGCTGCCGCTGAAGTGTTCCTCCTGTGGGCCATGTGAGGGTGCGACGAAGGGGGACGCCTGGTGGCCGGGAAGCACATTGCAGTGTATGGGGGGCCTCAAATGGGGAGAGTGTGGATCCTGTGGGCGTGTACGAAGAGACGTCGGCGATGAAGGGGGAGCGCATGTCGAGCGAAGGCAGCAGGGGAAGCAGCTGTGTGCCGACAACAGGTGCAGGTGATGAAGGACAGGAGAAGAGCAAACGTAGCGCTCCTCCTATATCAGTGGGCTTCCTTGTGAAGCCCCCGGGTCTGATAAAGGGAGCTGTTGCTGACTTGGTGCTGTGGTGAGCCCTGGCAGGGGGCAGTGTAAGAGGAAGGAATGGAGGCGAGGGTTAGTGAGCTGACGTAAACGAGCCGAGCAAATAAGTGGCCGGGTGGAGGAGGGTGTAGGAAAAATTCTCACCAGGCTCAGCTCCGTGCAAAAAGATGCACATGTACCTTACAACTAGACAGATATTACTGTTATATTATTATTAAAAAAGTCTGTATCTGTAATAAAAATGGAGCGAGAGGTGATGTCAAAGATATGTTTAGTCTGGGAGTCTGATTACAGTAGCCACCAGACTGTGACCTCAAAGTATACGTTGTATACATGGAATTATCATGTTCTGGATAGAGTTACCACCAGCCCATGTAGAGGTCAGACTACTCCTGATCACACTACAGTTGCCATGCGATCAGGATATTAAGTTTACAAAGAGGATGAAATGGCCGTGCAGCAAGATAGTAGGGATAATGAGAGGAGCTGGTCCGAGGCACGGGCAAGGGTTAGGTGAAGTGGTAAAGTACTCAGAGCCTCCCCCTATGTTGACCAACGACAACATAGTTTGGAATAGAGAGACAACGGCATGGCACAGGCCGACGCATGTTAGTCCCCATCCCATTTCCCACTTGCTTGCATGAACCATGTGACAGAGGAGAGGAGAACAGATAGAGGAAGAGTAGGTGGAGAGGGGAGACGCGCGGAGCGACCCGCCATTCACAGTGACCTGTCAAATTCAAAAGCACACTAGAAGGTTAGTGGCTGAAAGTTATTTTAATTATTCTTATACAAAATGCTGGCTCAGGCATGTTTGGTGTCAAGCTCAAGAAAGGAGGAGAAGGTTGGGATTAGGCATGCAGAAGGGGAGTGGTTAAGTTTAGGATAAGCAACTGGTGTGGCCATATATAAGGCCAAGAAGACTGGCAAAACACAGGAAAACCGCACAGTAACATCATAAGCAAAAACCACATTGCAGACACTTGGAGTGTGTCAATTAAGACAGTAAGCAAGACAGTGCCAGAGGTGTCATCATGGCAGGATACAGCACAAGTGGAATACTCTGAACAATGCTGGAGACCACTGCCTGTCATCCCAGAGGGAGCAGGAATGCCCCCTCAGACATCGTGACAGACATTTCCACCTGTTGTCTGAATTTAAGAGAACGTGGGCCTGTATGTCGGCCCGCGATGCTCCAAAAGCGAAAAACCCACAGGGAATTTCGAGTGATGACATGCAAAGTCAGTGCTTACTGGTAAAGCATAGGAGATTTTATGATTCTGTAGAAATATATTAGTCCCTAATGACAAAATGTCGCTCGCTCAGTGAGTTAGGACAATGCTTGGAAGTGTCATCATGTCACGAACCGCCCTAATGGAGTACTCTGAACAGTGCAGGGAACTAGTGCAAGTCCTCCGCCCAAGCTAAAATGAGCCCTCCAGGCACTCCTGTTATACCTGAATCCCTCCCATCAGCTAAGACACCGGGAGCACACACAGCCGTAACGGGGGATGTGGCTGCATGCGTCTGATGTGCAAAGCCCCAGGAGAGAATGTGGTGGGTGCAAGGAAGAGCTCAATGATAACGGAAGGCAGGAGGAATAGCCCCACTACACAGTGGCAATCATGTACTCCATCTTGTCTGAATTTAAGGGAACGTGGGCCTGTGTGTTGGCCCGCGATGCCCCAACAGCGAAAAAACCCTTGGGGAATTTCGATTGATGATGTGCAAAGCCTGTAATCACTGGGACACATCTTCAGTTGTGCGCCTCGAGGTCTCAGGGTGTTTCGACGGCTTACCACAAGACACCCTCACCCAAGGAAGTCCCGCCGCAGTTACGCCAGCTGCGGGGTGTGTCCCTCCTGTGCTACACTACACTAGCCACTTGTCTTTTAAAAGCTTTTGTTTTTAGAGGAGTTACATTTTTAGAAATAGTTTAGAGCGCCTATTTTTAGACATTTCAGCTATTTAAAGCATTGATTTGGGGGGGCTCCCAAAAGCAACCAGCACAATTTCATTGTTAATCACCCAGAATGGCCTGTAGCACACCTTCAAATCACACCATCTCTTAGCTGTTGTTTAGCAGGCAGGACCAGAGAGCCGGCTTCCTCCCAGCCCCAAAGTCCACCCCAGCAATGACCAGGAGAAGCCCCGCCAGAGCGGAGCCCTCCCGGCCACCACCGAGCATGGAGGACCAAGGCCAGCAGAGACATGCTCTGCCTCCTTGATCCCCAATGGACCCAGGGCCAAGAAAAAAGCCAACTCTCCGGTTCCATACACCGCTCAACACAGAGAGTGGCAAAAAGAAAAAGAAAAATGTACAAATTTAAAACATGTAAGCAATGAAATATTACCAGGAATGAAGGTCCAAATCCAACAGCAGTCCAATGAAGAAGTGAAGAAGTACGTCCTCTCTGGGGTAAACTCCTCCTATCAGGTTGTTTTCTTTTTGTTTAACAATGGCCAAAGCAGGCCCTAGTCACTATAAGTGCTCTGTGTGTTAGTCAGGGTGCAAGTTACTGCAGTTGACAGCCACTCCCCCTGTGTAGGAAGGGGTGAAAGGCACTCTGGGTAAATAGCAAGAATGGGAGGGGGGAGGGAGAGGGGGGATAAGTCAGCCCCCACTGGTCTGAGTGAGGCAGTGCAGAGCCTTATGGGTAAACACGCCCCCTGACTGTGAATGTGGAAAAAAGGCTTAGGAGTGCTGGTAAATTTACTGTTATATACATGAACTCTTTAAGGAGTAAATCATGTGTTGGTAACATGTATTCTGGTACATTTTGTTATATTCACAGACAAAAAAGTACTTCTTAATCCTTATCTGGTCTCTTGCACCATAAGGGAGGTGGCTGGCCAGCCCAGTAGTATGCCGGGGTAAAAAACACAGAAAAAAGAGCATGCGCCTAATACCATGCTGTGGCCAGCAGAGGGCGCCATCTGTGAAAACTAAATTGTCAAAACAAATGTAGCCATAAGTTAACTGCAGTACATCTGTACATCTATAGTGACAGTCACAGTCAGGACCAGTATCATGCTGTGGCCACAAGGGGGCGCCAGCGGTGACAATGGAGATGATGAAAATAAATTAGTGAAAAAAATAAAAATAAAAATCTAATGCAACTGTGTGAGCCCTGTCCCTGCTTGGGGGTAGATGCAGAAAAAAGAGGGGACTATTGGTTAGGGTTAGGCACAGGGAGGAAAGAGGTTAAGTTTAGGGTTAAGGAAACAGGGCAGGTTATAAATTAGAAATGTCAGGAAAGTAAACTGGTTGGGGTTAGGCATTAGAAAGGAGATGGTTAAGTTTAGGATACATAACAGGGGAGGTCTATAAAAGGAAGAAGCAAAAGAACAAGTAAGGTAGGTGAGTAAAAGACTATAAAGAGGAAAAAAAACAGAAAAAGAGAAAAATGTTGAAGAAACAGAAATATGTCCACTAGGGGCAGAAAGGCTAGTATGGGGATGGTCTGTCCCCTGCCAGGCATATGAGGAGAACACGCAGGTCCATTAGGGGGACGTCCTTTGGGTCGTGTCACAAGGTGAGGAGGGGTAACACACGGTGGATGGGAAGCACACAGGTGTGCAGAAGGGGCCGCAGAAGGGAGGAGTGGAGATGGTTTTGGGCGTGTAAGGGGAGACATGGGCGATGCAGAGGGAGCACCTGCAGTTTTAGGGCTGCAGGGGGAGCAGCTGTGTACTAACAGTGGCTGCAGGTAATGAAGGACAGTAGGGGAAACAGCTTAGCGCTCCTCCTCCATCAGTGAGCATACTTGTTAAGCTGCAGATACTGATAAGGGAAGCTGTCGCTGAAGTGTTCCTCCCGTGTGTCCTGTGAGGAGGTGATGAGGGGGGACGCCTAGTGGTCGGGTTTAGTCTTTCAGTTAAGGGAGGGGTGGAGATCTATTTGGGCGTGTAGATTTGGGGGTGCAGGGGGAGCAGCTGTGTGCTGACATTAGCTGCAGGTGATGAAGGACAGTAGGGGAACCAGCTTAGCGTTCCTCCTATATCAGTGAGCGTACTTGTTAAGCCGCAGATACTGGTAAGGGAAGCTGCTGATGAAGTGTTCCTCCTGTTGGCCATGTGGGGGGGGCGACGAAGGGGGACGTTTAGTGGCTGGGAAGCGCATTGCAGTGTGTGAGGGGCCTCAAATGGGGAGAGTGTGGATCCTGTGGGCGTGTACGAAGAGACACAGGTGATGAAGAGGGGAGCGCATGTAGTTTTAGGGCTGCAGGGGAGGAGATGTGTGTTAACATCTGCTACAGGTGATGAAGGACAATAGGGGAACCAGCTTCGCGCTCCTCCCATATCAGTGAGCGTACTTGTTAAGCCGCAGATACTGATAAGGGAAGCTGCTGATGAAGTGTTCCTCCTGTTGGCCATGTGGGGGGGGCGACGAAGGGGGACGTTTAGTGGCTGGGAAGCGCATTGCAGTGTGTGAGGGGCCTCAAATGGGGAGAGTGTCGATCCTGTGGGCGTGTACGAAGAGACACAGGTGATGAAGAGGGAGCGCATGTAGTTTTTAGGGCTGCAGGGGAGGAGATGTGTGTTAACATCTGCTACAGGTGATGAAGGACAATAGGGGAACCAGCTTCGCGCTCCTCCCATATCAGTGAGCGGACTTGTTAAGCCGCAGATACTGATAAGGGAAGCTGCTGATGAAGTGTTCCTCCTGTTGGCCATGTGAGGGGGCGACAAAGGGGGCAGCCTAGTGGCCGGGATTGTGTCTGTTTTATTATTAAGGGAGGAGAGGAGATGCGAACGGTGCAGAGGCAGCGCATGCAGTGTTTAGGGGCTGCAGGGGGAACAGCTGTATGCTGTCATTGGGTGCAGGTGATGAAGGATAGTAGGGGAACCAGCTTAGCGCTCCTCCTATATCAGTGAGCGTACTTGTTAAGCCGCAGATACTGATACAGGAGGCTGCCGCTGAAGTGTTCCTCCTGTGGGCCATGTGAGGGTGCGACGAAGGGGGACGCCTGGTGGCCGGGAAGCACATTGCAGTGTATGGGGGGCCTCAAATGGGGAGAGTGTGGATCCTGTGGGCGTGTACGAAGAGACGTCGGCGATGAAGGGGGAGCGCATGTCGAGCGAAGGCAGCAGGGGAAGCAGCTGTGTGCCGACAACAGGTGCAGGTGATGAAGGACAGGAGAAGAGCAAACGTAGCGCTCCTCCTATATCAGTGGGCTTCCTTGTGAAGCCCCCGGGTCTGATAAAGGGAGCTGTTGCTGACTTGGTGCTGTGGTGAGCCCTGGCAGGGGGCAGTGTAAGAGGAAGGAATGGAGGCGAGGGTTAGTGAGCTGACGTAAACGAGCCGAGCAAATAAGTGGCCGGGTGGAGGAGGGTGTAGGAAAAATTCTCACCAGGCTCAGCTCCGTGCAAAAAGATGCACATGTACCTTACAACTAGACAGATATTACTGTTATATTATTATTAAAAAGTCTGTATCTGTAATAAAAATGGAGCGAGAGGTGATGTCAAAGATATGTTTAGTCTGGGAGTCTGATTACAGTAGCCACCAGACTGTGACCTCAAAGTATACGTTGTATACATGGAATTATCATGTTCTGGATAGAGTTACCACCAGCCCATGTAGAGGTCAGACTACTCCTGATCACACTACAGTTGCCATGCGATCAGGATATTAAGTTTACAAAGAGGATGAAATGGCCGTGCAGCAAGATAGTAGGGATAATGAGAGGAGCTGGTCCGAGGCACGGGCAAGGGTTAGGTGAAGTGGTAAAGTACTCAGAGCCTCCCCCTATGTTGACCAACGACAACATAGTTTGGAATAGAGAGACAACGGCATGGCACAGGCCGACGCATGTTAGTCCCCATCCCATTTCCCACTTGCTTGCATGAACCATGTGACAGAGGAGAGGAGAACAGATAGAGGAAGAGTAGGTGGAGAGGGGAGACGCGTGGAGCGACCCGCCATTCACAGTGACCTGTCAAATTCAAAAGCACACTAGAAGGTTAGTGGCTGAAAGTTATTTTAATTATTCTTATACAAAATGCTGGCTCAGGCATGTTTGGTGTCAAGCTCAAGAAAGGAGGAGAAGGTTGGGATTAGGCATGCAGAAGGGGAGTGGTTAAGTTTAGGATAAGCAACTGGTGTGGCCATATATAAGGCCAAGAAGACTGGCAAAACACAGGAAAACCGCACAGTAACATCATAAGCAAAAACCACATTGCAGACACTTGGAGTGTGTCAATTAAGACAGTAAGCAAGACAGTGCCAGAGGTGTCATCATGGCAGGATACAGCACAAGTGGAATACTCTGAACAATGCTGGAGACCACTGCCTGTCATCCCAGAGGGAGCAGGAATGCCCCCTCAGACATCGTGACAGACATTTCCACCTGTTGTCTGAATTTAAGAGAACGTGGGCCTGTATGTCGGCCCGCGATGCTCCAAAAGCGAAAAACCCACAGGGAATTTCGAGTGATGACATGCAAAGTCAGTGCTTACTGGTAAAGCATAGGAGATTTTATGATTCTGTAGAAATATATTAGTCCCTAATGACAAAATGTCGCTCGCTCAGTGAGTTAGGACAATGCTTGGAAGTGTCATCATGTCACGAACCGCCCTAATGGAGTACTCTGAACAGTGCAGGGAACTAGTGCAAGTCCTCCGCCCAAGCTAAAATGAGCCCTCCAGGCACTCCTGTTATACCTGAATCCCTCCCATCAGCTAAGACACCGGGAGCACACACAGCCGTAACGGGGGATGTGGCTGCATGCGTCTGATGTGCAAAGCCCCAGGAGAGAATGTGGTGGGTGCAAGGAAGAGCTCAATGATAACGGAAGGCAGGAGGAATAGCCCCACTACACAGTGGCAATCATGTACTCCATCTTGTCTGAATTTAAGGGAACGTGGGCCTGTGTGTTGGCCCGCGATGCCCCAACAGCGAAAAAACCCTTGGGGAATTTCGATTGATGATGTGCAAAGCCTGTAATCACTGGGACACATCTTCAGTTGTGCGCCTCGAGGTCTCAGGGTGTTTCGACGGCTTACCACAAGACACCCTCACCCAAGGAAGTCCCGCCGCAGTTACGCCAGCTGCGGGGTGTGTCCCTCCTGTGCTACACTACACTAGCCACTTGTCTTTTAAAAGCTTTTGTTTTTAGAGGAGTTACATTTTTAGAAATAGTTTAGAGCGCCTATTTTTAGACATTTCAGCTATTTAAAGCATTGATTTGGGGGGGCTCCCAAAAGCAACCAGCACAATTTCATTGTTAATCACCCAGAATGGCCTGTAGCACACCTTCAAATCACACCATCTCTTAGCTGTTGTTTAGCAGGCAGGACCAGAGAGCCGGCTTCCTCCCAGCCCCAAAGTCCACCCCAGCAATGACCAGGAGAAGCCCCGCCAGAGCGGAGCCCTCCCGGCCACCACCGAGCATGGAGGACCAAGGCCAGCAGAGACATGCTCTGCCTCCTTGATCCCCAATGGACCCAGGGCCAAGAAAAAAGCCAACTCTCCGGTTCCATACACCGCTCAACACAGAGAGTGGCAAAAAGAAAAAGAAAAATGTACAAATTTAAAACATGTAAGCAATGAAATATTACCAGGAATGAAGGTCCAAATCCAACAGCAGTCCAATGAAGAAGTGAAGAAGTACGTCCTCTCTGGGGTAAACTCCTCCTATCAGGTTGTTTTCTTTTTGTTTAACAATGGCCAAAGCAGGCCCTAGTCACTATAAGTGCTCTGTGTGTTAGTCAGGGTGCAAGTTACTGCAGTTGACAGCCACTCCCCCTGTGTAGGAAGGGGTGAAAGGCACTCTGGGTAAATAGCAAGAATGGGAGGGGGGAGGGAGAGGGGGGATAAGTCAGCCCCCACTGGTCTGAGTGAGGCAGTGCAGAGCCTTATGGGTAAACACGCCCCCTGACTGTGAATGTGGAAAAAAGGCTTAGGAGTGCTGGTAAATTTACTGTTATATACATGAACTCTTTAAGGAGTAAATCATGTGTTGGTAACATGTATTCTGGTACATTTTGTTATATTCACAGACAAAAAAGTACTTCTTAATCCTTATCTGGTCTCTTGCACCATAAGGGAGGTGGCTGGCCAGCCCAGTAGTATGCCGGGGTAAAAAACACAGAAAAAAGAGCATGCGCCTAATACCATGCTGTGGCCAGCAGAGGGCGCCATCTGTGAAAACTAAATTGTCAAAACAAATGTAGCCATAAGTTAACTGCAGTACATCTGTACATCTATAGTGACAGTCACAGTCAGGACCAGTATCATGCTGTGGCCACAAGGGGGCGCCAGCGGTGACAATGGAGATGATGAAAATAAATTAGTGAAAAAAATAAAAATAAAAATCTAATGCAACTGTGTGAGCCCTGTCCCTGCTTGGGGGTAGATGCAGAAAAAAGAGGGGACTATTGGTTAGGGTTAGGCACAGGGAGGAAAGAGGTTAAGTTTAGGGTTAAGGAAACAGGGCAGGTTATAAATTAGAAATGTCAGGAAAGTAAACTGGTTGGGGTTAGGCATTAGAAAGGAGATGGTTAAGTTTAGGATACATAACAGGGGAGGTCTATAAAAGGAAGAAGCAAAAGAACAAGTAAGGTAGGTGAGTAAAAGACTATAAAGAGGAAAAAAAACAGAAAAAGAGAAAAATGTTGAAGAAACAGAAATATGTCCACTAGGGGCAGAAAGGCTAGTATGGGGATGGTCTGTCCCCTGCCAGGCATATGAGGAGAACACGCAGGTCCATTAGGGGGACGTCCTTTGGGTCGTGTCACAAGGTGAGGAGGGGTAACACACGGTGGATGGGAAGCACACAGGTGTGCAGAAGGGGCCGCAGAAGGGAGGAGTGGAGATGGTTTTGGGCGTGTAAGGGGAGACATGGGCGATGCAGAGGGAGCACCTGCAGTTTTAGGGCTGCAGGGGGAGCAGCTGTGTACTAACAGTGGCTGCAGGTAATGAAGGACAGTAGGGGAAACAGCTTAGCGCTCCTCCTCCATCAGTGAGCATACTTGTTAAGCTGCAGATACTGATAAGGGAAGCTGTCGCTGAAGTGTTCCTCCCGTGTGTCCTGTGAGGAGGTGATGAGGGGGGACGCCTAGTGGTCGGGTTTAGTCTTTCAGTTAAGGGAGGGGTGGAGATCTATTTGGGCGTGTAGATTTGGGGGTGCAGGGGGAGCAGCTGTGTGCTGACATTAGCTGCAGGTGATGAAGGACAGTAGGGGAACCAGCTTAGCGTTCCTCCTATATCAGTGAGCGTACTTGTTAAGCCGCAGATACTGGTAAGGGAAGCTGCTGATGAAGTGTTCCTCCTGTTGGCCATGTGGGGGGGCGACGAAGGGGGACGTTTAGTGGCTGGGAAGCGCATTGCAGTGTGTGAGGGGCCTCAAATGGGGAGAGTGTGGATCCTGTGGGCGTGTACGAAGAGACACAGGTGATGAAGAGGGAGCGCATGTAGTTTTAGGGCTGCAGGGGAGGAGATGTGTGTTAACATCTGCTACAGGTGATGAAGGACAATAGGGGAACCAGCTTCGCGCTCCTCCCATATCAGTGAGCGTACTTGTTAAGCCGCAGATACTGATAAGGGAAGCTGCTGATGAAGTGTTCCTCCTGTTGGCCATGTGGGGGGGCGACGAAGGGGGACGTTTAGTGGCTGGGAAGCGCATTGCAGTGTGTGAGGGGCCTCAAATGGGGAGAGTGTCGATCCTGTGGGCGTGTACGAAGAGACACAGGTGATGAAGAGGGAGCGCATGTAGTTTTTAGGGCTGCAGGGGAGGAGATGTGTGTTAACATCTGCTACAGGTGATGAAGGACAATAGGGGAACCAGCTTCGCGCTCCTCCCATATCAGTGAGCGGACTTGTTAAGCCGCAGATACTGATAAGGGAAGCTGCTGATGAAGTGTTCCTCCTGTTGGCCATGTGAGGGGGCGACAAAGGGGGCAGCCTAGTGGCCGGGATTGTGTCTGTTTTATTATTAAGGGAGGAGAGGAGATGCGAACGGTGCAGAGGCAGCGCATGCAGTGTTTAGGGGCTGCAGGGGGAACAGCTGTATGCTGTCATTGGGTGCAGGTGATGAAGGATAGTAGGGGAACCAGCTTAGCGCTCCTCCTATATCAGTGAGCGTACTTGTTAAGCCGCAGATACTGATACAGGAGGCTGCCGCTGAAGTGTTCCTCCTGTGGGCCATGTGAGGGTGCGACGAAGGGGGACGCCTGGTGGCCGGGAAGCACATTGCAGTGTATGGGGGGCCTCAAATGGGGAGAGTGTGGATCCTGTGGGCGTGTACGAAGAGACGTCGGCGATGAAGGGGGAGCGCATGTCGAGCGAAGGCAGCAGGGGAAGCAGCTGTGTGCCGACAACAGGTGCAGGTGATGAAGGACAGGAGAAGAGCAAACGTAGCGCTCCTCCTATATCAGTGGGCTTCCTTGTGAAGCCCCCGGGTCTGATAAAGGGAGCTGTTGCTGACTTGGTGCTGTGGTGAGCCCTGGCAGGGGGCAGTGTAAGAGGAAGGAATGGAGGCGAGGGTTAGTGAGCTGACGTAAACGAGCCGAGCAAATAAGTGGCCGGGTGGAGGAGGGTGTAGGAAAAATTCTCACCAGGCTCAGCTCCGTGCAAAAAGATGCACATGTACCTTACAACTAGACAGATATTACTGTTATATTATTATTAAAAAAGTCTGTATCTGTAATAAAAATGGAGCGAGAGGTGATGTCAAAGATATGTTTAGTCTGGGAGTCTGATTACAGTAGCCACCAGACTGTGACCTCAAAGTATACGTTGTATACATGGAATTATCATGTTCTGGATAGAGTTACCACCAGCCCATGTAGAGGTCAGACTACTCCTGATCACACTACAGTTGCCATGCGATCAGGATATTAAGTTTACAAAGAGGATGAAATGGCCGTGCAGCAAGATAGTAGGGATAATGAGAGGAGCTGGTCCGAGGCACGGGCAAGGGTTAGGTGAAGTGGTAAAGTACTCAGAGCCTCCCCCTATGTTGACCAACGACAACATAGTTTGGAATAGAGAGACAACGGCATGGCACAGGCCGACGCATGTTAGTCCCCATCCCATTTCCCACTTGCTTGCATGAACCATGTGACAGAGGAGAGGAGAACAGATAGAGGAAGAGTAGGTGGAGAGGGGAGACGCGTGGAGCGACCCGCCATTCACAGTGACCTGTCAAATTCAAAAGCACACTAGAAGGTTAGTGGCTGAAAGTTATTTTAATTATTCTTATACAAAATGCTGGCTCAGGCATGTTTGGTGTCAAGCTCAAGAAAGGAGGAGAAGGTTGGGATTAGGCATGCAGAAGGGGAGTGGTTAAGTTTAGGATAAGCAACTGGTGTGGCCATATATAAGGCCAAGAAGACTGGCAAAACACAGGAAAACCGCACAGTAACATCATAAGCAAAAACCACATTGCAGACACTTGGAGTGTGTCAATTAAGACAGTAAGCAAGACAGTGCCAGAGGTGTCATCATGGCAGGATACAGCACAAGTGGAATACTCTGAACAATGCTGGAGACCACTGCCTGTCATCCCAGAGGGAGCAGGAATGCCCCCTCAGACATCGTGACAGACATTTCCACCTGTTGTCTGAATTTAAGAGAACGTGGGCCTGTATGTCGGCCCGCGATGCTCCAAAAGCGAAAAACCCACAGGGAATTTCGAGTGATGACATGCAAAGTCAGTGCTTACTGGTAAAGCATAGGAGATTTTATGATTCTGTAGAAATATATTAGTCCCTAATGACAAAATGTCGCTCGCTCAGTGAGTTAGGACAATGCTTGGAAGTGTCATCATGTCACGAACCGCCCTAATGGAGTACTCTGAACAGTGCAGGGAACTAGTGCAAGTCCTCCGCCCAAGCTAAAATGAGCCCTCCAGGCACTCCTGTTATACCTGAATCCCTCCCATCAGCTAAGACACCGGGAGCACACACAGCCGTAACGGGGGATGTGGCTGCATGCGTCTGATGTGCAAAGCCCCAGGAGAGAATGTGGTGGGTGCAAGGAAGAGCTCAATGATAACGGAAGGCAGGAGGAATAGCCCCACTACACAGTGGCAATCATGTACTCCATCTTGTCTGAATTTAAGGGAACGTGGGCCTGTGTGTTGGCCCGCGATGCCCCAACAGCGAAAAAACCCTTGGGGAATTTCGATTGATGATGTGCAAAGCCTGTAATCACTGGGACACATCTTCAGTTGTGCGCCTCGAGGTCTCAGGGTGTTTCGACGGCTTACCACAAGACACCCTCACCCAAGGAAGTCCCGCCGCAGTTACGCCAGCTGCGGGGTGTGTCCCTCCTGTGCTACACTACACTAGCCACTTGTCTTTTAAAAGCTTTTGTTTTTAGAGGAGTTACATTTTTAGAAATAGTTTAGAGCGCCTATTTTTAGACATTTCAGCTATTTAAAGCATTGATTTGGGGGGGCTCCCAAAAGCAACCAGCACAATTTCATTGTTAATCACCCAGAATGGCCTGTAGCACACCTTCAAATCACACCATCTCTTAGCTGTTGTTTAGCAGGCAGGACCAGAGAGCCGGCTTCCTCCCAGCCCCAAAGTCCACCCCAGCAATGACCAGGAGAAGCCCCGCCAGAGCGGAGCCCTCCCGGCCACCACCGAGCATGGAGGACCAAGGCCAGCAGAGACATGCTCTGCCTCCTTGATCCCCAATGGACCCAGGGCCAAGAAAAAAGCCAACTCTCCGGTTCCATACACCGCTCAACACAGAGAGTGGCAAAAAGAAAAAGAAAAATGTACAAATTTAAAACATGTAAGCAATGAAATATTACCAGGAATGAAGGTCCAAATCCAACAGCAGTCCAATGAAGAAGTGAAGAAGTACGTCCTCTCTGGGGTATACTCCTCCTATCAGGTTGTTTTCTTTTTGTTTAACAATGGCCAAAGCAGGCCCTAGTCACTATAAGTGCTCTGTGTGTTAGTCAGGGTGCAAGTTACTGCAGTTGACAGCCACTCCCCCTGTGTAGGAAGGGGTGAAAGGCACTCTGGGTAAATAGCAAGAATGGGAGGGGGGAGGGAGAGGGGGGATAAGTCAGCCCCCACTGGTCTGAGTGAGGCAGTGCAGAGCCTTATGGGTAAACACGCCCCCTGACTGTGAATGTGGAAAAAAGGCTTAGGAGTGCTGGTAAATTTACTGTTATATACATGAACTCTTTAAGGAGTAAATCATGTGTTGGTAACATGTATTCTGGTACATTTTGTTATATTCACAGACAAAAAAGTACTTCTTAATCCTTATCTGGTCTCTTGCACCATAAGGGAGGTGGCTGGCCAGCCCAGTAGTATGCCGGGGTAAAAAACACAGAAAAAAGAGCATGCGCCTAATACCATGCTGTGGCCAGCAGAGGGCGCCATCTGTGAAAACTAAATTGTCAAAACAAATGTAGCCATAAGTTAACTGCAGTACATCTGTACATCTATAGTGACAGTCACAGTCAGGACCAGTATCATGCTGTGGCCACAAGGGGGCGCCAGCGGTGACAATGGAGATGATGAAAATAAATTAGTGAAAAAAATAAAAATAAAAATCTAATGCAACTGTGTGAGCCCTGTCCCTGCTTGGGGGTAGATGCAGAAAAAAGAGGGGACTATTGGTTAGGGTTAGGCACAGGGAGGAAAGAGGTTAAGTTTAGGGTTAAGGAAACAGGGCAGGTTATAAATTAGAAATGTCAGGAAAGTAAACTGGTTGGGGTTAGGCATTAGAAAGGAGATGGTTAAGTTTAGGATACATAACAGGGGAGGTCTATAAAAGGAAGAAGCAAAAGAACAAGTAAGGTAGGTGAGTAAAAGACTATAAAGAGGAAAAAAAACAGAAAAAGAGAAAAATGTTGAAGAAACAGAAATATGTCCACTAGGGGCAGAAAGGCTAGTATGGGTTAGGGTTAGGGTTAGGGTTAGGGGTTAGGTGAAGTGGTAAAGGGTTAGGACGTGTGTTAGCCCGTCCCCCCTGTTGAGGGCCGGGAAAAACTCGGGCCCCCCCTCCGGTTCCCCTCCCTCCCCGGTCCCATGATGGCCAAGCCTGGCCTTGATCTCGTTGGGGTCGATTATCATATGTTCGCTCGCGGGAGCGACCCCGTCTCCCCCGGCGAACTATTTGCCAACCACCATCTCCTCCGGCAAAAGCCATCGTAGGATGATGGTGTAGCGTAGTTTTTAAATTTTTAGTTTAAATAATGTAAATGAAATTGTTATGTAAATAAAATTGTTTTTGTAAAAATAAAAATTGAAGTAATGAAATAAACAACTCAAAAACGCCCTAAAAAATAAGGGTTGCGATTGAAAAACAAAAGAAAAGCGTGCCCGTCGACGTTTCGGCCCCGGCTTGGGCCTTCTTCAGGCTGGGCACGTTAGCACAAATTTCTCAAAGAGGACCACTCTCTGTGCTTGTCCTTTGAGCTCCAAACGAAAAGTGAGCAGGCTCCACCCTCTCCTGCTATTTATACCCCTCCCTTCTTGTCTTAAATAAATTATATTTCTAAGTAACAAAATAAATTAGAAGTCCTTATAAGGGTTAGGGTTTAGGGTTAGGGTTAACAACTTAACTATATCATAAAATAAAGGGGTTGGGGTTAGAATACAATACAGGGTGGGGATAGTTTAAAGAAATTGAAAATAAAATTGGTTGGGTTCAGGCACAAGTTCAAATTGGTTGAGTTTAGGCATAGATTTCAAATTAGGTTTAGGTGATAGTTCTAAATTTTGGGTTGGGGTTAGGAAAGCAATTGTGGGTTAGTTAAAAGGGTTAGGTTTAGGCACTTTTCTGGATGGGGTTGAGTTTAGGCACCCAATTTAGAATAATTTTTTAGAAAATTGGAAACAGACTAAAAAACGCCTTAGTGTTCCAATAATAAAAGAGACTAAAAAACGCCTATTGTATTGCATCATAAATTGACAAGATGCCACATATGTAAAAAGGAATCGACTAAAAAACGCCCAATATTCCAACAAAGGAGAAGACTAAAAAACGCCTTATATTCCAACAAAGGAGAAGACTCAAAAACGCCTTATACTCCAATTCCTCCTAATTTATTTTTTAATTAAATTTGACATTCAAACCATTTGGTTCCTTCGTGCCTAGTGCAAATATCCATCTCCTTTCTATTGCTTTCCTTTCCTTTGTTGTCCATGTAATATTGCTCTGAATACCAGCTATTCTAAGTGCCTGAAATCCATGTAACAAAAAATGTCTTACCAAGGGAGTATTTGTTTCTTTTTTGTTTTTATATTATATTTATGTTGCCACATTCTTGTGGCAAGAGAATTACGTGTTTCTCCCACATACTTTTTTTCACATTTTAAACAAAAAATCAAGTAAACAATATTTGTAGTCTGTGGTATGAAGACTTGAGTTAACTGAAAAATCTTTTTCTTGTCATAATTTTTTATAAATCTTAAAGAACTAAAATTCTCCATATTTTTCCTGGAGTCTTGCAATGACTTCAGTTTTGCTCGGACCAACCAATCTTTCAGGCATTTATTCTTGCGGTAGGCTGAAATCACCTCATGATTTTCCAAGGTGCCTGTTCCACCTAGAAATGTTTCGAAATTGTTTTTAAATTTGTGATTAAGTTTTAAGCTGATTGATGAGTATTGAGTGACGAGGGGAACTTTTGTTTTTGGATGCACCAATTTTTGTGTTTTAAAAGATTTGAGACACATTTTTAAGAAAGATCTAGAATATCCTCTGTTTTTCAGGGCTTTAAATAGACATCTTACTGCCTCCCAAAAATCATTTTCTTTCGTACAAATTCTGTAAAAGCGCAACAACTGAGACTTAACAATTCCTTTAAATGTATGCCTCGGGTGAAAGCTCGACTTGTATAAAAGGGCATGTGTGTCAGTTTTTTTGAAAAAAACTTTGATCTCCAAGGGGTTGTCGGAAGAAAAACCGGGACCTTTATAAATTGTAGTGTCTAAGAAGTCTATGGATAATGGATCAATCTCAAATTTTAATTGGATCGATGCATCATGAGAGTTCAACGTATTAATAAAATCATTGAAATCCTCCAAAGAATAAATCCATACCCCCCAGATATCGTCGAGATACCTAAAATAATAAAGAGGCTTTAAGGGGCATTTGTCAAGAGCCTCCTCCTCCCACCAAGCCATGAAAATGTTGGCGTAGGATGGCGCAAAGCGCTTCCCCATGGCCGTACCCTTTATCTGCAAATAAAACTCCCCATTGAACACAAAATCATTGCGAGTGAGATTAATTTCTAATAAACGAAGTACCTCCTCATCCGGCCTATCGGCTCTCGGATATTTCTTAAAAGTTTTTTCGATTGTAGCCAATCCCGCTTTTATATCGATGTTGGTATACAAACTCTCAACATCTAAACTGAAAAAAAAGGAGTTTAAAGGAATTTTCAAATTTTTAACTATCTCTATGAAATGATAAGTATCCTTTATATATGAGGGGTGCAGTATCGATAGGGGATGTAAAAAATGCTCAACATATTCTGCCGTAGCATAAGTCTCACTATTGCAATCCGAAACTATTGGCCTACCTGGGGGTAAAACAAAAGGAATTGTCCATTTCTCTGGGGGCTTATGGATTTTGGGGAGAATATAAAACCTTCTCTCTCTAGGCTCATTAGATCCTTTTAGATATTTAGCTTGCCGAGAATTAATGAATTTTTGTGTTTTTAAAGAATTGACAATAGAATGAATTAAGGGTATTGTCTCCAAATATATTGGTTCTGACAATTTTTTGTAATAAACCTGATCATTTAATTGTCTTGTCACTTCCTCAATGTATTGTTCCCTATCAAGGATCACTACCGCACTCCCCTTATCCGCCGGTTTAATTTCAATATGTTTCGCTTTCTGTAATTGTTTAATAGCTTCCATTTCTTCCTTTTTTAAGTTCTGTTTTTCTGGATAACTTTTGTAATACTTTTTGAACACTTCCCAATCCTGTTGAACCAATAAGTGAAATTCTAGGGGTAATTTATGTGAAGGCGGCATCCAATCTGAGGGTGAGGTAAAAGGTGTGATTGTAGATCGATCCGTGTCTTTAAAATATGTAGCCAAACTAAGTCTACGATGATAGCTATGAATATCAACCTTAAGTTGATTTTTTTGACCCCTCTCTAGGTTTAGCGTAGGAACAAATGATAATCCCCTCTCCAATACCTCCAATTGTTCTCTGCTAGGAGAGAAGTTCTTAGCCAAAATGACCACATTTGGTGTGGCTTGGGGTCTATCCCCCTGAGGCCCCTCCCTCTGAGGGCTTATGGGGCCTGTAAGTTTAAAATTGTGGACCAGTGTTGGAACATGGCCCTGCCCGTTGCTCTTGTCCAGTGGACTTTGTCTGACTCACACTCAAAACTGTCTGAGTCCAGTAGAGGAATGTATGGCATATTTTTAAAGATGTGATCGTTCAGTTGTTTCAGATTCCGCTTTTCCTGGTCCGGAAGGTCAGAGGAGTAGTTGAGGAGCGGTATCCAGATCTCCGCATAAGGAAACCTCTTCTTCGCTGTTCTAAGGGCAGTCTGCAACTGTTTGATAGTTGTTTCCTTCACCTTTTGGCCCCTACTGTTTATGCCACATGAGATCACGACCTTCTCTACCAGGAGCTGGACCATGGCCTTGGAAAGGACTTCTGCCATATGCCGAAAGTTTGCACCTGGGTAGCTGTCGATTTGCAGGTGAGGGATGTCATGACTTGGTAATCTTGACAGATTAGAATCCCCAATGATCACCCATTTCTTTGAAACTGACAGTGTCCAATCCAATAACTTTCTGTCAGTCCTGATGTGCCTCGTGGAAGTAAACAGGGGGAGTGGTGCATCCCTGCCCAACTCCTCCCCAGCCCCTTCCAAAGAGCCATCCTCCACGAGGTCATCCTCACTGGGATCTCGTAGAACTTGGGCCTGCACCGTAACGGTCCTGGAAGAAGGCCCTACGGGTGCAGCGCCCCCTGACGGCTGTACCTCCTCCGTCCTTCGTCCCGGGCTTGTTTGTGTTCGTCTGTTGACCCTCTGTTCCTTCGGAGGTTCTGACAAGACAGGTGCTGCTGTACTTCCTCCATCATGCAGTTCCTCAATCTCTGGAGCTTCCTGTCTGTTTGGTTCTCCTGTCCCCCGTGTTGTGTTCCCCGTCTGTACCTGCTGCTCTGTTCTTCCCCCTATCTCTTGTCCCCTGTTCAATGGGGCTTCAGCGGTCGTTAATGGGGCGGGAGAACCATCTTGTGGTTCCACCTGGGAGGATCCATCTCTGGTCCTGGGAGGTCCATCCGTCTGTTCCCCCCTCTCCGGGGGTATGACTACCTCTTCCAGGAACTCCACCTCCCCTTGTGTCCGTCTTCGTCTCGTTCTTGATGTTAGTTGTTCGTGTTGGTCTGTTTGTGCCCCGGTGTTGGTCTGTGTGTCTTGTGCCATCGGTTCCATGGCTAATGCCACCAGTGCTTCCGCGTGATCCACAACCTCTTGCGGTAGCCGTGGCAGGTTCTTCCTTGTCCACCTGGTGGCCACCTCAAAAGCCTCCTGCCAACGGAGGTTAGGATCTGGGGTGAGGTCCTTTAGTGCGTCCTCTAACGCCTCTTCATAATGGTCCTGTAAAATGACCAATGACGTGTGACCCCAGTTTTTGGCGTTGCCAAGTATCAAATCAGTGGTCTTCGCCTTGGGTGCCGCTGGCTTGATCATCGTAGCCAGGATCTCCACCATCCTGGCTATCATCCGGGGCTGCGGTTTCCCCGCGTCATCGGTGACATTCTGTAGGTGGTGGACAATTTTGATCACCGTCTTGATTCTTCTCGCCAGTCTGCCGAATGCAGGACTGGCCGGGATGTAGCGCGCATCCCTCCCAGACTGGAAGTCTCTTCCCCTCTGCCTATCCCAAAATCCTTGCCTAAAACCCTTGTTGTAGAAAACTCCGGGATTGGCTTGACGTGTGACGTCTGCATATGACCTGGGTTGTGGTCCCCAGGACCTTGATGGCAAGGGGGGAGGACGGGAGAAAGATGGGTAACCAAAGGGTGGCGCTGGCAGGTTAGGACGTGTGTTAGCCCGTCCCCCCTGTTGAGGGCCGGGAAAAACTCGGGCCCCCCCTCCGGTTCCCCTCCCTCCCCGGTCCCATGATGGCCAAGCCTGGCCTTGATCTCGTTGGGGTCGATTATCATATGTTCGCTCGCGGGAGCGACCCCGTCTCCCCCGGCGAACTATTTGCCAACCACCATCTCCTCCGGCAAAAGCCATCGTAGGATGATGGTGTAGCGTAGTTTTTAAATTTTTAGTTTAAATAATGTAAATGAAATTGTTATGTAAATAAAATTGTTTTTGTAAACATAAAAATTGAAGTAATGAAATAAACAACTCAAAAAAACGCCCTAAAAAATAAGGGTTGCGATTGAAAAACAAAAGAAAAGCGTGCCCGTCGACGTTTCGGCCCCGGCTTGGGCCTTCTTCAGGCTGGGCACGTTAGCACAAATTTCTCAAAGAGGACCACTCTCTGTGCTTGTCCTTTGAGCTCCAAACGAAAAGTGAGCAGGCTCCACCCTCTCCTGCTATTTATACCCCTCCCTTCTTGTCTTAAATAAATTATATTTCTAAGTAACAAAATAAATTAGAAGTCCTTATAAGGGTTAGGGTTTAGGGTTAGGGTTAACAACTTAACTATATCATAAAATAAAGGGGTTGGGTTAGAATACAATACAGGGTGGGGATAGTTTAAAGAAATTGAAAATAAAATTGGTTGGGTTTAGGCACAAGTTCAAATTGGTTGAGTTTAGGCATAGATTTCAAAGGGTTAGGGGGTTAGGGGTTAGGGTTAAGGGTTAGGGTTAGGGTTTAGGGTTAGGGTAGGGGTTAGGGGTTAGGGTTAGGGGGTTAGGAAATAGGGATGAGTGCCACCCTGGAGGTGCCCGGTCATTAAGGTTCCCGGGGTCCTAGAGTGAAAAGAGTCATATATTCGGAAACCGCAGGCCCCCCCCGAGGCCGCTGGTGGCTTCGGATTTGGAATCGGAGTTCGGGAAGTTGGCGAAAAAAACAATGGCCTGCCGGTCATTAATGTTCCCGGCCGGTCCAGTGAACGAGACTTTGCCTACCCCCCCAAATGTGGCCCCTGGCTGTCCGAAACAGTTGGAATTAAGTCTCTATCTCATTCCGTTCCGGAGATATTGCGATTTTAAAATCCGGCCACAGGCGGTCTTTCGGACGTTCCCGTGCGGAGAAAAGGCGATTTCAAAGGTCTTCGGCCGGCCGACTTTGGGTGCCCGGTCATTAATGTTCCCGGCCGGTCCAGTGAACGAGACTTTGCCTACCCCCCCAAATGTGGCCAGGGGCTTTCCAACGCACTTGGAATGGAGTCTCTATCTCCTTCCATTCCGGAGATATCGCGATTTTAAAATTCGCCCATAAGCGGCCATTGTAAAAATTGGGCGGGAGAGCTTTAAGGATGTCAGCTACGGGACTTTGGCTACCCCCCCAAATGTGGCCACGGGCTTTCCAACGCACTTGGAATGGAGTCTCTATCTCCTTCCGTTCCGGAGATATCGCGATTTTAAAGGTCGGCGGCCGGCCGACTTTGGCTGCCCGGTCATTAATGTTCCCGGCCGGTCCAGTGAACGAGACTTTGGCTACCCCCCCCAAATGTTGCCACGGGCTTTCCAACGCACTTGGAATGGAGTCTCTATCTCCTTCCTGTCCGGAGATATGGCCGTTTTGAAATTTGGGAAAATTGGCAAATTTCACTAAGTGTCACAGCCAAAATGAAAATTTCTGAAACTTGGTAGGAGCGCGTTTTGGGCCGCGTAGAGTCGGCCTATGTCAGTCCCGTCTTGATGGGAGCAACTTTGGGCCAAAGTGTTTGGAAACGCTGTGCAATGTGTCTGACTGTATAGTCTGGCCCGTGCTGAAGCCGTACATGTCCTTGGTTCCCTCCTAGCCCCTTCTTATCCGGAGTTATAACCGTTTGAAGAGAAGTGAAAGTAGCTTGAAATATGCCCAAGTGTTTGAGGCATGCGCCGGCTCCTTCAAACGACCGTATCTCGGTCCAGGAACGTCTGACAGAGCTGAGACCTGTCGGCTTTTGTTCGTCTCGTCGAGACCTTTCCATAGACACCAGGACCGCCCCAGTTGTACCAGCGGTTCCGGAGATATGAACTCAAGAAGGTACTGATTTCGTCCGACTTACTTAGTTCGATAACTTTTGATAGGAACCTCGTAGAGACAGGGGACTTGTTGCGTTGGATTCAGCGTTGAATTCTCTTGCAGATAGACTACTCACTTGTCAAATTTGGACAACTAAAAATTTCGATCTTTTTCAGAAATTTCACTAAGTGTCAGACTCCAAGACATTCTTCCAGAAACTGTCTAGGACCACGTTTCAGGCCATTTGGAGCCTATAGAGACCTATAAAAAGACTGAAAAGTACCAACTTTTTACAGAAATCTGCCAAAGTGAGATACCTAGGGTTGGTCACATCCCCCGACTGGTTGGGGTAAGAGAACATGGCATGGCCAGTCATCACTCATGACACGTGTTGGGTTGGGGGTTAGGGTTAAGGTTAGGGCAGCGAAATTTATTGCGTCCGGGTTAGGTGTTAGGGGTTAGGGTTAGGGTTAGGGGGTTAGGGTTAGGGTAGGGTTAGGGTTAGGGTTAGGGTTAGGGGTTAGGGTTAGGGTTAGGAAATAGGGATGAGTGCCACCCTGGAGGTGCCCGGTCATTAAGGTTCCCGGGGTCCTAGAGTGAAAAGAGTCATATATTCGGAAACCGCAGACCCCCCCGAGGCCGCTGGTGGCTTCGGATTTGGAATCGGAGTTCGGGAAGTTGGCGAAAAAACAATGGCCTGCCGGTCATTAATGTTCCCGGCCGGTCCAGTGAACGAGACTTTGCCTACCCCCCCAAATGTGGCCCCTGGCTGTCCGAAACAGTTGGAATGAAGTCTCTATCTCATTCCGTTCCGGAGATATTGCGATTTTAAAATCCGGCCACAGGCGGTCTTTCGGACGTTCCCGTGCGGAGAAAAGGCGATTTCAAAGGTCTTCGGCCGGCCGACTTTGGGTGCCCGGTCATTAATGTTCCCGGCCGGTCCAGTGAACGAGACTTTGCCTACCCCCCCAAATGTGGCCAGGGGCTTTCCAACGCACTTGGAATGGAGTCTCTATCTCCTTCCGTTCCGGAGATATCGCGATTTTAAAATTCGCCCATAAGCGGCCATTGTAAAAATTGGGCGGGAGAGCTTTAAGGATGTCAGCTACGGGACTTTGGCTACCCCCCCCAAATGTGGCCACGGGCTTTCCAACGCACTTGGAATGGAGTCTCTATCTCCTTCCGTTCCGGAGATATCGCGATTTTAAAGGTCGGCGGCCGGCCGACTTTGGCTGCCCGGTCATTAATGTTCCCGGCCGGTCCAGTGAACGAGACTTTGGCTACCCCCCCAAATGTTGCCACGGGCTTTCCAACGCACTTGGAATGGAGTCTCTATCTCCTTCCTGTCCGGAGATATGGCCGTTTTGAAATTTGGGAAAATTGGCAAATTTCACTAAGTGTCACAGCCAAAATGAAAATTTCTGAAACTTGGTAGGAGCGCGTTTTGGGCCGCGTAGAGTCGGCCTATGTCAGTCCCGTCTTGATGGGAGCAACTTTGGGCCAAAGTGTTTGGAAACGCTGTGCAATGTGTCTGACTGTATAGTCTGGCCCGTGCTGAAGCCGTACATGTCCTTGGTTCCCTCCTAGCCCCTTCTTATCCGGAGTTATAACCGTTTGAAGAGAAGTGAAAGTAGCTTGAAATATGCCCAAGTGTTTGAGGCATGCGCCGGCTCCTTCAAACGGCCGTATCTCGGTCCAGGAACGTCTGACAGAGCTGAGACCTGTCGGCTTTTGTTCGTCTCGTCGAGACCTTTCCATAGACACCAGGACCGCCCCAGTTGGACCAGCGGTTCCGGAGATATGAACTTAAGAAGGTACTGATTTCGTCCGACTTACTTAGTCCGATAACTTTTGATAGGAACCTCGTAGAGACAGGGGACTTGTTGCGTTGGATTCAGCGTTGAATTCTCGTGCAGATAGACTACTCACTTGTCAAATTTGGACAACTAAAAATTTCGATCTTTTTCAGAAATTTCACTAAGTGTCAGACTCCAAGACATTCTTCCAGAAACTGTCTAGGACCACGTTTCAGGCCATTAGGAGCCTATAGAGACCTATAAAAAGACTGAAAAGTACCAACTTTTTACAGAAATCTGCCAAAGTGAGATACCTAGGGTTGGTCACATCCCCCGACTGGTTGGGGTAAGAGAACATGGCATGGCCAGTCATCACTCATGACACGTGTTGGGTTGGGGGTTAGGGTTAAGGTTAGGGCAGCGAAATTTATTGCGTCCGGGTTAGGGTTAGGGTTAGGGGTTAGGGTTAGGGTAGGGGTTAGGGTTAGGGTTAGGGTTAGGGGTTAGGGTAGGGTTAGGGTTAGGGTTAGGGTTAGGAAATAGGGATGAGTGCCACCCTGGAGGTGCCCGGTCATTAAGGTTCCCGGGGTCCTAGAGTGAAAAGAGTCATATATTCGGAAACCGCAGGCCCCCCCGAGGCCGCTGGTGGCTTCGGATTTGGAATCGGAGTTCGGGAAGTTGGCGAAAAAACAATGGCCTGCCGGTCATTAATGTTCCCGGCCGGTCCAGTGAACGAGACTTTGCCTACCCCCCCAAATGTGGCCCCTGGCTGTCCGAAACAGTTGGAATTAAGTCTCTATCTCATTCCGTTCCGGAGATATTGCGATTTTAAAATCCGGCCACAGGCGGTCTTTCGGACGTTCCCGTGCGGAGAAAAGGCGATTTCAAAGGTCTTCGGCCGGCCGACTTTGGGTGCCCGGTCATTAATGTTCCCGGCCGGTCCAGTGAACGAGACTTTGCCTACCCCCCCAAATGTGGCCAGGGGCTTTCCAACGCACTTGGAATGGAGTCTCTATCTCCTTCCGTTCCGGAGATATCGCGATTTTAAAATTCGCCCATAAGCGGCCATTGTAAAGCCTGCCGGTCATTAATGTTCCCGGCCGGTCCAGTGAACGAGACTTTGGCTACCCCCCCAAATGTGGCCACGGGCTTTCCAACGCACTTGGAATGGAGTCTCTATCTCCTTCCTGTCCGGAGATATGGCCGTTTTGAAATTTGGGAAAATTGGCAAATTTCACTAAGTGTCACAGCCAAAATGAAAATTTCTGAAACTTGGTAGGAGCGCGTTTTGGGCCGCGTAGAGTCGGCCTATGTCAGTCCCGTCTTGATGGGAGCAACTTTGGGCCAAAGTGTTTGGAAACACTGTGCAATGTGTCTGACTGTATAGTCTGGCCCGTGCTGAAGCCGTACATGTCCTTGGTTCCCTCCTAGCCCCTTCTTATCCGGAGTTATAACCGTTTGAAGAGAAGTGAAAGTAGCTTGAAATATGCCCAAGTGTTTGAGGCATGCGCCGGCTCCTTCAAACGGCCGTATCTCGGTCCAGGAACGTCTGACAGAGCTGAGACCTGTCGGCTTTTGTTCGTCTCGTCGAGACCTTTCCATAGACACCAGGACCGCCCCAGTTGGACCAGCGGTTCCGGAGATATGAACTTAAGAAGGTACTGATTTCGTCCGACTTACGTAGTCCGATAACTTTTGATAGGAACCTCGTAGAGACAGGGGACTTGTTGCGTTGGATTCAGCGTTGAATTCTCTTGCAGATAGACTACTCACTTGTCAAATTTGGACAACTAAAAATTTCGATCTTTTTCAGAAATTTCACTAAGTGTCAGACTCCAAGACATTCTTCCAGAAACTGTCTAGGACCACGTTTCAGGCCATTTGGAGCCTATAGAGACCTATAAAAAGACTGAAAAGTACCAACTTTTTACACAAATCTGCCAAAGCGAGATACCTAGGGTTGGTCACATCCCCCGACTGGTTGGGGTAAGAGAACATGGCATGGCCAGTCATCACTCATGACACGTGTTGGGTGGGGGTTAGGGTTAAGGTCTAGGGCAGGAAATTTTAGGGTTAGGGTTAGGAGGGTTAGGGTTAGGGGGTAG